>NC_142694.1:16426933-16731018 GCF_029641045.1 Salvia hispanica
CATTCAAGGAATATGATTAAATATTTCAAAAATGCACTGTAACACAACAATATCTTCATATACAATATTAAATCAATACATCCCCTTGGGATGGCTTGGTCAATAATTTCTTCACAAGTTCCATGAGGTAAAAAGCTGCATACTAAATATAATGTCAAATTTAAAAACACAAATGTGTTGCAAGTCAATCAGGAAATTTTTCTAAAAGGCTAGAATCTCAAAGGTATTACATGCTCATATGCATAAGCAGCTTGGTCATCATGCCAAAGAGCCTTTTGTTTCTATAACCTTATTTATTAAGTTTAGGACAGATTATTAAAGAACAAAATGAGAAAAAGGTAAACACTGGAAGAAAAATAAGCTTACCTTGTTAAAAGTTCAACGGCGGCTGAACCATAGCCAAGCTGCAAATATATAGAACATTTTGTTCAAAGGGTGAACATTTAAACATTATCTGTGCATATACTGAAGAGGTGCTAGGATTTACCCTCATTGCACTAGGATGTGTGGCAATCCGTACAATTCGAGCACCTGAAAGACTTGGGAAAACTGTCTCACGGAACTGCTCACAAAATTTCCAGGGTATCTGATCTCCAGATGGCTGGTGGCCATCACTCAAGCTTTTAAGGGCAGATTTTCGAGAAATTTGTCCCTCAAAGCAAATCTATGTACAAGTTTATAAAATATCAACACCAGTATGGATACAGTCATTAGTCCTAATTGTAAACGATTATAATACAGAAATATCAATGCTATATCGGAGAGCGATTTTAAATTATAGAAAGAAGAAACAAAACCCAAGTGTGCATGAAAAGAATAAAATGTATTCATCACTCATATGAACATCCATAAAATGAACTATACTGCTACAAATAGACAAAGAGGTTGCATCTAGGGTCCCAGCCATTTCCTCTCATATCGTATTGTTTGAAGGAAAGATTGTATTGTACCAAAGACTTGAGCCACTTACTTATACTAGGAAATAAGGTTCTAGACCATTAGAGTTATTGGGCCTTAACAATATCCAATCAATTTAAGTTAGGAAAAGACACAGCCATAAAAGCTTAAATCTGGGGAAGGAAAAAAGTTGTTCAAAAGCATATAGATATATACAAAAAAAACGGAATAGAGGCCGAAATAATCTTGTAAGAAACAAAATTGGGCATACAAGTAAAGACAGCAAAGAACCTAAAGAACATATGCTGAAATGAAAAGGGACAAAGTAGTTGACTTTTCATGAATAAATTCAGGGCAAGGTCAAAGAAAAAAAATGCATTCACCGACACAACAGAAGTATTAACCTGAAACTCATAAAAGGTTTTCTAGCTAACACAATAAGGAAATGTGAGGTTTAAGCACATTAGTCTAGTAATTTTTATTTAAGATAGTTTGGTTATATCACCTAATGAAAAAGAAACAAACTAATAGAACAGCATACCTGAATTACACACAGAATGTCAGGAAGATTGTTTTTGGACTCATCAACGGGACCTGTGCGATTAAGAGTAAATATACTGATCGTAGTAACAACAGTAAGCAAATGAATTTATACAAGCACCATACCAAGTAGCACAAATAAGTGGTGAGCTGGGGCATCAGCTATCAATTGCAAGTCATTTGGAGAATTCTTGTAGTGAGAAGCAACATATAGAGCCATCATCCTCTGAACACAAATAAATGCAGCAACCACATTGGTTAGAAGACATGTAAAGCATATAGCCATATACAAGAGAAAATATATAGAAAAACAGATGATTATGTTTGTATATGCTTACCTGCAAGAATATTTCACTGTCCCTGTGATAGGAGAATAGTGTATCTCGATTGACATAATATAGATCACATTCACTAGGTGGAGGTAGCCTAATATACAAAGAATTTCAATTAGCTCAACAAAACCAGGATGCTTTTCCACCTTAACTCAATTGACAACGTAAAAAACAAACCTGCTTATACTAGGAACGGAATGTGTTACATCCAGACACAGCAAAGTATGAAGCCAGCTTTCAATTGGATCGCCAGATGCATATCTGATTGCTTCACTCAATTCAATCTTTTTGAATCGGCCTACAGGGGAAGTTTGTTGACATTAGGGTAACTACTTGCATGGAAACCATAACAATGAATATTTTTCCAACATATAAGAAGACCATATTGCTTTTTTTCAAAAAAAAACAAATATGAGTGGAAGACAGTAGAGCAATATTGTCTTCTGGAAAATGTTCCCGATTTTAGAGAAGAGCTCACAACAAAATTATACTACCAAATTACATAAAGTATCAATAGTCAGCCATTGTAAAATTGCATATGCAACACAGGAGTAAGAAAGGATAATGGTCAGAAATGACACTAAACTATTGTACTAAGATCAAATAATAAATAAAACAGCATAACTCAATCTCAATAACAATTACTGCTCCATTTTATTACTTTTATGGTAATATGATTTCTTTGTTCCTATCATAATGGAAGGTATACAAGACACTAGAGCTTCAAATTTGTAGCTTAAGTTAGTTACACATTCCCTAACACAGGAATCTAGATTCATGACTGGAAGTGGCCACTCATATTTACAAACTACTTTCGACCATTTCCGCAGCCTGTCCAACTTCCAAAGGAAGTCTATATGCTCTTAGTTTCAGTCAATGCTTCCACAAGTCTATAAAATTTCAAACACAGGCTAATATAAGGAAATCCACTAATGATGATGTAGTGAAATAGAGGTAGCAGTTCGTTTTAACTAAAAATGGAAAACTCAATGGGGAGGGAACATGGACAAAGAAACAAAACAGACTGTCACCCTGCCATCAAGTCAAAAGTACAAAGAAACCATTGTCACTGACAGGAAATCTAAACGCATGATTGACTAGGATCATGACTGGAAAGAAATGTTGGACCTGATACAGTAGTATCCACACGTTTGCTTGAAACCCGATCTTGTTCCTCGAGTTGCTGTAGCAGTTTTAAAGATAATGACCTCCCAGTGCCTTCATACCTTTAGAAAAGGAGAGCAAATGAATAAGTAGTAGATTTAACGCCTTTAGCAATATCAAGTGCCAAGTACTAAAAAATAAAATCAAGAAAGCAGAAAAAAATAGTACACCCTCCGTCCCATTAAATATGAAAAGTTTGCTTTTCGACACGGGATTTTATGTAGTGTTGTTTTGTGAGTTAATGAAGAGAGAATAGAGTAAGAGAGATGGAAAAAGTAGAGATAATGGTATTTCCATTTTAGGAAACATTTCATTTTTAATGGGACAACCCAAAAAAGGAAAATGTTTCATTTTTCATGCTGACAGATGGAGTATATAAACTAAAAGTAAGTAGCATATGCCATACCCATTCACAGTTGATGAGAGGAATACAAGATAAGGACCAAGCAGGGACTTCACAATTGGCAAAGGTATAGCCGCCGCTTCATCAATAACCAGCAATTCCACTTGTGAGAGCTTTTCGTGTTCATGTGGCTGAATATACTGTAATTTCGACAAGATAAAGTTATTTTGCAACATTTCCTTGTTTCAAGTAAATGATAACATAAACCAAAAAAGAAGCAAAAAATAGAAGCCCTTTCTTTTCTTGTTTAATTTGGGTAGCATACTTTACCGACAACGATAATGGCAGGAAATAAAAAATAAAAAGCCCCATGTCTTCAAAGCATAGGAATGAATATGATAGGAATCATACAAGTAGTCCAAAGACCAGCAGATATGACTTCTTCATTGCTTATAAAAGTGGAATGAAAGATTTTACAATCACATTTCTACGTACCTGAATAGTCTGTCTGTGTTGTTTGTAAATATTGATTCGCACAGTTGCCTTCTTAAATTCAGAGTTTGTACTTTTCACCACATCATAATCCAGGTGCTCCTATAAGGACAACACACGAGGACGTAAAGACTCAACAGTATACACTTCCCCACATACATATTCGATAACAGGCTATCAGGCATACTAGATAATTAAGGTCAGTAACTACTAGATTGCGAAACAGAAAAAAAGTTTTGAAAAATAAAAAATGTGAAGTGAGGGCCACATACCATGTACTCGAGCATATTAAATCCTTTGCATACAAATTCAAACAGGGTCTTCAGATTCTCTGGGCTTGGTGCAGTAACAAAAATATTGGAATATCTACAGTAAACAGTACTTTCAGGGTCAAAATAGAGGGGTTCAAGAAAATTGGAGCACAAGGAAGGAAGAAGTTCATCAAATATGTGATATTTGTACAACCCATTACCCTGCTGCAACAGCTCCAGCAATTGCCAGACCAAGAGCAGCTGATTTCCCACGACCACGTCCAGCAAGCAAGGCTACTGTCCTACGGAGGTTCTTGTCCAGAATTGCATCAAGGAATGCAACAACTGCTTTACCCTATTGGGAAGAAAAGAGTAATATATTATCAAACTGAAAAAAATGGTTGTTGATACCGACAACAAAATAAATATTACCTGGTCCATTGTGCAACATTTTCTAATAAGAGGACCAACAGGAGTTTCACCATTCAGTTGTTCCTTCAAACTCTTAAGTTCTCTCTCTGCTTCTGAAAGTCCTTCAGAATCCTGTCATGACCAAATATTAACAGCAAACAATCACATAAAGCTCCAGGGCAACAAGTTTTCTTATATCTAGTGATACATTTCATGCAGATATCCAAAAGGAACTAAAGTCAGATGGTGGTACTGGCAGAATATGTGCCACTGCAACATAGAATAATATTAGTATTTCTTTACGGAACAATTTTCCTTTAGATAGAAAAATTCTATATAGCAACATATATACCTCTTGAACCGGCAACTGTGTGATTGATTTCATATGGGAAGAAATCGGCAATATGTTTAGTTCATCATCCATGACAATGCAAGATTTGCAGGAAGCAAGTGAAAGTAAGAAGCGCTCATTGAAGCGCCCAGTTGCGTGAGAATGAGATTCTGTACGGAATCTCTCATGAACATCCTGACATTAATCAAGTCCAGTAAGTGAACTAAAATACTAGTGCGAGAAAATAAAAACACAGAAAAAAGTGAATTCATGTCCATGAAAAAAGCAATTCTTTTGTTTCTTGCTGTGCTTTTTTGGTCTTTCTGATTCTTTATTCTCCGAATTATTTCTCCTGTCGAAAAAAATCGTAGAATTGAACTTGATTTTGTGGCAATACCATAACCATAGTGTAGAGGCTAGTGAGTGAGGAAAGAGAGCGGAGCAGCAATAATATCAATCCACCACCTTCAACAGTTTCAATAGTTCTTGCTAGAAGATTTGGCGTCAAAGCTTCAAAATCCTAAGTAAAGAAGTAGAAAAATTCAAATTATAACAGCGGATGCTTCTTTGCTAACAAATGGCAGTGCCGTTATTCAGATTGTACCTGTAATATACACATGCCAAAAGTGTTACCAAGAATTCTTTCAGAATCTCTGTATAGGCAATATGTTATGTCAGTAGTTTCAAGAAAAAGTGAGAAAGGATCAGCCTTCTCTTGATCCAACAAGCCCCTCTGCATTAGCTTCTTTACTTGCTTCGCCCGCTTCTTTTTGTGACTAAATTTACCAAAAAAAAAGTTATTAGTATTCAGGCAATTAGTGTGACAAGTGTTAGCCTTCACACAATATATGCCCTGAACTCGAACACAGTATAAGCAACTAATCACCACTACAGACATATTCTGAAGGTTAGCCTTCACATGGGAATTCATGCCACCAAGAGTCTGATTTCATCTAAAGATCTTGGAATTTACAAACTTTCTTCCATGACAAATTATTGAAAAACTTATACGCTACTTGCTAAGCTCCACATAATATTTACAGCTCCGGAAGAGAAATTCAATATATTGGAAGAATAGTACTCCTTTGTTACAAATATGTAGATATCTAACTGTATAATCTATACAATTATCCGCTCCCAATCACAATTCCCAATGGAGCTTTCATTTTAATTTTACTTTACCAAGATCAACTAGTAAAAACAATTTAAAAAAACTATTAACCTACACAAATAATTAATCGGCACATCCTCAGCAACGTAGTAGGATTAAAAAAAAGGTGTGGTTCATAATACATCATATTATTTCCAGTACCTGCTGAGATCGAGTTTTTCCTTGTAGCACCATAACACATTCGGGTTTGACTTCTTCAATGAGTGTCTCAATATGGCATGCAAATTCACAATCTGTTCTCAAAAAAAAAAAGTTACAAATTCAGCTCAGCACGAATAAAAAGTAGTCAAAATTAAAACAAAAACATTAAGAATTTTGGGATTACACACCTGGTCTTGTGACTTATCACCAATAATAACGAACATGGAGCGATGACGAGCTTTGACGCCATTTTCAATTAGGGTCCTAATTCGTTCGTCGACCTTCTTTTTCATTGTGAATGTATCTATACACATATAAAAAGAGAGTTTTTAGAAACCATCTTGTAGGCAGAAGACATCTTGTAATGTTTCTACAGCTTACATACTATAAAACTATTCATTGGTTTCTAAGGCTCTGTCTCGAACAATTTTACATAAAAATTGGATCTTGAACCCAACCAGAAACTTCACCTAGCAAAATACAATATTTAGCTGATAACTTATTGGTAAAGATTGAAACGTCTGAGCAAAAAAATGTTATTTTGACCGACTCTTTACAATGCCAAGACTTCTCTATAAACACCAATTTACAGTTCCATGAATTATACTATTACAACAAAAAAAACAAGAAAAGAACCAAATCAACTAAGAAATTTGAAGCAAATCAAGACCTGCTGGAGAACAACCCAGCGAGGGCGGCGAGGCAGGTGAAGTAGGCAGGCGGCGAGGAAACTGGCGTTGCTGGGCGGTGGATAGCCGGCGAGGCAGAGTGGTAGAGCTGTGGTCAAGAGATGGAGGCGCGAGGGTTTGAGTGAATAATTTAAACTTTAGATTATTTGGGCTTTGGGTTTTATATTAGGCTTTCAATGACTTAGATTTTATAACTTAGATAGAATCTTCGAGTTGATATTTTTAACTAAATAGAGATAATAATAGGATTCATATTCTACTAATTTATTCAACTCACTTTTTTTTACATTTATTAATACTCGTATCATAATTAAATAGGACTATTATTTCAGAACGCATGGAGAATTTATTAGACTTTATATAATATATATTTTTAAAATTCAGTAATTAAATTTATATATTAATTTATTAAATATATTTTATTATCTTTAGTATATTGAAATTATTTAATTCTATTATCTTTATAAATATATCTATGTTTAAATTATATAGAATTGAGTTGACTTTGTTAATTTTGGAGTAATAGGACAAATAGTCATTTAAATCACCAAGTTTAGTCAAAATCTGGTTTATCCCACAAAGTTTGAAATTTGCTAATTAAATCATGAAGTTTCATTTTTTTTTTCTTGTTTATCCCATAGGTGGTCTTTTCTCTACATTGAAATTCATCTTGAAATCTCAATCTAACTTTAAGGTCAAGCTCCTTGTGATTACACTTTATATTATACACGCATCTTTTCGTGATTTAAAATTTCAATCCACCTTAAAATCTCAATCCACGTGAACAAAGATTCCACCTAAAATTCGCCCCATGAGATAAACTATAAAAATTGAAACTTCATTATTTAATTAGTGGATTTCAAACTTTGTGGGATAGACCAGATTTTGACCAAACTTTGTAATTTAAATGGCTATTTACCCTATTAGACAAGTTTTGTACTCATATTTCTATTTTTTAGACTTCTCAAAATATTGGAATATATGTAAATATATTATCATTTACTCTCTTTGTTTCCTAAAAATAGAAATTCTTTTATTTTCAGTCTATATCCTAAAATATAAATTTTTCATTTTTTAGAAAATGGATCTCATAATCTATTAACACTAATTCCACCTATATAATTTAGGAAATATGGTTTTGATCCATACAAAATTAGATTTAAATACAGAAACGCTAAACAAAATCAAGTCACCGTTAGTTTATTTTTAGGTCATTTTAATAAAGGATGACCTAAATTGATCTAACAATGACATCAAATCTAGATTTTATAAAATAACCCAAAACTGGTTATCACCTAATCCTAGGGTTAAGATTTTGGCTGCATTTCTGGATTTAGATGCATGCATACTTAGGATCATCTCCCCTTAAAGAATAAATTGAAAGGCTCGATCGGTTAGTCTGTAATGTTTATATAGTAGTATTAATCTTGTAGCAGTCTACTCTTAAGTGTGTAGTTGCTAGTGGGATTTGTAAGTACACATGTAATACAAGCTTCTGCACCTTTATAAATTGAAAAGCTCAGTTAGCTTGTAATGTTTATACTTTATACATTAATCTTGTAGCAGCCGGTTCTTAGTCTTTGAAGGTTGTGGTCTCTATGTCGGTTTTCGTATGTAATTTGGAGTGTATTCAACTGATCAGGAAGAGATTCCCGACCCAGCTGAGTCGTTGGTACGATAACCGGGACCTGGTTTCAAACAATTTTCCTCAACCCACTTCTGCTGATTAGTATAGTGGAGGTAAGGGTCGAATCCCACAAGGATGGACACGTTTGGATAACTGCGGTGACTTTCCTGGGTGTTTTTGGTTAGCTACCACGCTTGGGTTGAGATTTTACCTAGGCAAGAAATAAAGGAGGTACTCTACTGACTAGTGGGTGTGAAAATAACAGGCATGTGGTGGTGTTCGTGGAAATAGGGAACAAGTTGTCTCAGAGGCATATGAAAAGTAGACAGTTACTAAAAGAGGAAATTTAGACTACAAGGCATATCTGGTGGCTGGGTGGCTCTCTGACAGGTCTGGACAGTACAACTGAAAAGTAGGGAACAAAAGCAAAAGTAACTTAAAAGTAAAGTGGTCCAAACTAAAGTTGATTTTGACGTTTTCTTCTTCACCAAGTATTAACAAAAAAAATCAGATGAACACAAACACCATAACTAAACTCAGATTCATAACCTCAAACTCAAGATACATTGATTAAAATGCTCAAACTTAAAATAAACGGTGAAACTGCAATTTTACTTCTACTGACTAACATGCAAGGCGGTGATTATAATGCAACACGAAGACTGACAAACTCGTATTTTAGTGTCATGATTGCTATGTTGATATGCTTAATTGTTGAGTTTTTGTGCTCAAAATGGTTAATTCCAGCCAATTACTATTTGTTTCGGAGTTCACGTGTTTGTTGAGTGTTTTAGGCAAAATAGGCAAAAAGGAAGTGAAACAGAGTCTCACCCGGCCGGGTGAGATATTGGGCAGAAAAGCCACCCGACCGGGTGGCATTGAGAAGCCGCGGAGAATACAGAGAGTTCGAGTGAAGCCCCACCCGGCCGGGTGATTTTACAGTACAACAATTCTACCCGGCCGGGTGGAACATTTTGGCCTGCGTAATTCCAGAGAGTGCCAAAAGAATCCCACCCGGCCGGGTGATTTTCCTGTACAATAAATCCACCCGGCCGGGTACGTATTTCTGGCGATTTTCCAAGCCAAAACGCGATTTTCTGAAAGAGAGAAATAAGAAAGGAAAGCTAGGGCAACTCCACTCGTTCTGGACCGCTGTGAAAGACACAACCGATCTCTCTCAAGCACTCTTGGATGAAGATTGAAGATTCAAGCTTCAATTCCTCCGCCAATTGTACTCCGTATCATGTTTTCTATTGTTTTCCTTAGTTTAGACTTGTTTTCTTCCATGAATATGAGTAGCTAAACATTACATGTAGAATTCTTGGTGAAGATGCATTAATTTCATAGTTTTTATCCAATTGATTTTATTCTTACCTTGCTCTTGTAGTTATTTGATTATTCTTGGGTTTATTCCTTTCAATTGCTTGATCACCACTTGATTGTGTAGGATTGATTAGATTAATCGGGAGATGAAATAGTTAATCTGGAAATAGGAATAGTTCACACCTTAATGCAATAAAACTCGGGAGAGTTGAGGTTTTGAGTGAGGTCTTTGACCTAATCGAGCTTTTGGGAGTTAGGGGTTCAGGATTAGAAGGGGACTTCAATCCTAGCGCTTAATCTACAGGTTTCTCACCTCGGGAGGGGGTTTAATCTATAAATGTGGTCGACTTAGTAACTCTAGAGACACCAAAAGGTAAGACAAATTGATTGGATAAGAGCTTGGAATTGTGCATCGGATCCTTGAGTTCTACAATTTTCTCCATATTATCTTTTTCACTCTGTGTTTGATTACTTTTATTTATCTATTTTGTTTGCATTATATGCTTTTCATAATGTTAGAACAAAACCAAACATTTCCTGATTCTAGATAGTAGTCAACATTGGTTCGTGGTAGTTAAGTGGATACGAATTTGTCTCTGTGGGATACGATATACTCTTGCTTGCTATTTGCTACAATAGCCCTGTACACTTGCAGGTATTATTTGGGTAAAATAAAGTTAAGTCAAGTTTTTGGCGCCGTTGCCGGGGACAATTTTGTGTCATTATAGCTTAATATGGTGATAATAATAGAGATTACTAATCTAGATTTTATTTGCTTTATTTTTATTTTTAATTTTGAGTTCTCTAATTCTTGTGTGTCCTTGGGCAGGTTGTATGCACACGCGTTCTAAAGGTCCACCTTTAGAGCCAATCGATCTTGAGATCGAAGCATCCAACAGGAAGAGGAACGCACAGAGAAGGTTAAACCAGAGGATTCGGGTATCTTCACCCAATCATAGGCGTCTACCTTCCCCTGTCCAGAGAACTCCGTCACCTAGTCCATCTCCACGCCCATCTCCAATCCTAATGGCGGACGCGGAGAACAACAACAATGAGGATCCTGTTATTCGTCAACTTCGTGATCAGATGGCCAACATGCAGAGGCAGTTGGATGAGCAGAACGCGAGACCACCAATCCAGCCCGTGCAGAATCTGTATGCATATAGACGGGTTAACAATCCACCAATCAATAATGCTGGGATTGCGGCCAACAGCTTTGAGTTAAAGCCGGGATTGATAAACAGGGCAGAGGCAAACGCATTTGGTGGAACAGGTTCAGAAGATGCCAACAAGCACTTGACCAAATTTATACAAATCAGCAACACGGTGAAGGCTAATGGGGTCTCCGATGATCAGATTCGCCTCAGATTGTTCCCTTTTTCTTTGAAGGATGACGCCAGGGATTGGTATGATAGCATGGATCCCAACTCGGTCGAAACTTGGGACGCAATGGTTGAGCTTTTCTTGGATAAATACTATCCCCCGAGCGAGGCACTAAAGCGCCAAGCTGAAATCATCTCTTATGCAATGCACCCTCAAGAGAATATTCACGAGGCATGGAAGAGATTCAAACACTTGATGAAGAGATGCCCCAACCACGGGTTAAGCCCGGGGCAACAGATCGTAACCTTCCATAGAGGAGCCACTCCGGAGGCAGTACGCGAGTTGAATATGAGCGCAGGGGGGTCACTACTTTGGCTGGGAGAAAACGAGGCATTAGAGGTGATTGAGAGGGTGGCCTCCAACGATGATGGGTGGAAAAATGAGAGAAGCAAAACCTACAGGGTGGCATCCGCATCGGATGTTGACAAGATGGACATAATGGCCAAGCAGCTGGATTTCTTGACTAGTAAGTTCAGCAGTATGGAAACAGAGCCAACTGGGCTCGAAAGTGAAGAGGTGAATTATGTGCACCAAGGAGGCAACAATCGGAATTTCAACAACAACTACCGCCACCATCAAGGGAGTGGTAACTTCAACAGCTTTGGGAATAAGGCACATCCCAATTTGTCTTATGGGAATCCTCACAGCGCCCTGCAGCCACCTCCGGGGTTTCAAGTGTCGAATGGACAGATCATTGAGCCGAAGAAGAATGAGCTTGGAGATGTCTTGATGACGTTTATGAAGCAGACAGGGGAAATAATGGCTAATTCTGATAAGAGACTGAAGCAAGTAGAGACAGATGTGCAGAGCCTAGGCATTCACATGAAGAGCATTGATACTCAGATGAGCCAGATTTCACAGGCTGTGGGTATTCAACATCAACCGGGCCAGTTTCCCTCACACACCATTGTCAATCCCAAGGACTGCAAGGATTGCAAAGCCATCAATCTGAGGAATGGCAAAAGCTATGAAGTTCCAACCATGCCTGCAGAGAAGGAGAAGATCTCACAAGAAGGGGTGGTTATAGAAGATGTAGTGGAAGAAGAGGAAGAGCCAGTGGAGGAAGCACCGCCTCCCAAGGCAAACACCGTGATACCTGCACCTCCAGTTGAAGTTAAAATTCCATTCCCACAGCGGGTGCAGAAGAAGAAGCTAGATGATCAGTTTTCTAAATTTCTTGACATTTTTAGAAAGGTACACATCAACATTCCGTTGGTAGAGGCGTTGCAGCAAATGCCTAGCTATGCCAAATTTCTGAAAGATGTTATCTCCAAGAAGAGGAGATGGGTGGAGCACGAGACCGTCAACTTGACGGAAAGCTGTAGTGCCATTATCCAGAAGAAACTGCCCGCTAAGATGAAAGATCCTGGAAGCTTCACTATATCATGCATAGTGGGGGATAGCCAAGTGGGCAAGGCACTGTGTGACTTGGGAGCGAGCATTAATCTTATGCCGTTCTCGTTCTTTAAGAAGCTGAAGATTGGGACACTGAGGCCCACCACCATCACACTCCAGATGGCCGACCGATCTGTGTCGTATCCAAGGGGGATTGTTGAAGATATACTCGTCAAAGTCAATGACTTCATCTTCCCTGTGGATTTTGTGGTGCTTGACATGGAGGAAGACCGGGATGTTCCTCTTATACTGGGAAGACCTTTTCTAGCTACAGGGAAGGCAATGATCGATGTGCAGAAGGGAGAGCTCACACTCCGACTTAATGATGAGAGCGTCACATTTTCTATCTACAATGCAATGCAGAGGCATGATGATGAAGATGCAAGGAGAGTGGAGCACTGCAACATGGTTAAAGTGGTCGATGATTGTGTAAAGGAGGTGGCTCAAGCCATCTCACCACAAGACCAATTGGAGCGATGCTTATCGCAATCTATCTTCTCTCCTTACTATAATGATATTAATGAGCCTAATACTGATTTGTTAAACTTTGTAGGTGTTCTCAATTCAGCAGAGGAGATCCCTAGGTTTC
Source organism: Salvia hispanica (assembly GCF_029641045.1). Classification (NCBI taxonomy): domain Eukaryota; kingdom Viridiplantae; phylum Streptophyta; class Magnoliopsida; order Lamiales; family Lamiaceae; genus Salvia; species Salvia hispanica. Next base: position 16,440,013 of record NC_142694.1, read on the forward strand.
GACAGAAATTCTTACCATTGAAGGATCCAAATGAAGAGGAGAAGAAGGAGGAAAAGAAAGAGGAGTTGAAACCGTTGCCGTCACACCTTAAGTACGCATTTCTCGGGGAGAATGATACTTACCCGGTAATTGTATCATCTTCACTCACTACTAATGAGCTTGATAAATTGCTTAGAGTGCTTAGGAAGCATAGGGGTGCAATTGGGTGGTCCATCTCGGACCTCAAGGGGATAAGTCCTACGGTTTGCATGCATAGGATTCTTGTAGAAGAGGGGTCTAAACCCAAAGCTCAAAACCAAAGGAGACTTAACCCGATAATGCAAGATGTGGTGAGGAAGGAAGTGCTTAAGTGGTTGGATGCCGGGATTGTTTATGCTATCTCGGATAGTGATTGGGTAAGTCCCACCCAAGTGGTAGCTAAGAAGGGTGGGATGACAGTAGTAAAAGGGGGAGACGATGAGATGATAGCCACTAGGCTGGTAACCGGGTGGAGAGTGTGTATAGATTATAGAGCCCTTAACGCCGCGACTAGAAAAGACCATTTCCCCCTCCCATTTATTGACCAGATGCTAGATAGGTTGGCGGGGTATGAGTACTATTGCTTTTTAGATGGCTACTCCGGATATAATCAGATCTTAATTGCCCCCGAGGATCAATATAAATCTGCTTTTATTTGTCCTTATGGTGTGTATGCTTTCAGGAGGATGTCATTTGGCCTTTGCAATGCCCCAGCTACCTTTCAAAGGTGTATGATGTCCATCTTTCACGACATGGTGGAAGAAATAATGGAAGTCTTCATGGATGACTTCTCCGTATTTGGTAGCTCCTTTGATAATTGTTTACGGAATCTAACTCGTGTGTTACAGAGATGTGAAGAGACACACTTGGTGCTCAACTGGGAGAAGTGCCATTTTATGGTGAAAGATGGCATTGTGCTCGGGCACAAAATACCTGCAGGAGGACTTGAGGTGGACAGAGCTAAGATAGTGGCGATTGAGCAGTTGCCACCACCATCCAACGAGAAGGCCGTGAGGAGTTTCCTTGGTCACGCCGGGTTCTATAGGCGGTTTATTAAGGACTTTTCTAAAATTGCTAGGCCTTTATGTCATTTACTTGCTAAGGATGTCAAGTTTGAGTTTTCTCTTGAATGTTTGCAGGCCTTCGAGACATTGAAGAAGGCGCTTGTGAGCGCACCCGTGCTCATCTCACCGGATTGGTCACAGCCGTTCGAGATCATGTGCGATGCTAGTGATGTGGCCGTGGGATCTGCTTTGGGCCAGAAAAGAGACAAGATTTTCAGGGTGATCTACTATGCAAGTCGGACACTGGATGCGGCGCAGGCAAATTACACTACTACCGAGAAAGAAATGTTGGCGGAGGTATATTCGTTCGATAAATTCCGTCCCTATCTCATTGGGGCGAGGACTATTGTGTTCACCGATCATGCCGCTATCCGCCATCTTTTCGCCAAGGTGGATGCCAAGCCGAGACTGATACGGTGGGTCTTACTTCTACAGGAATTTGATTTAGAGATTCGAGACAGGAAGGGATGTGAGAACGTAGTAGCCGATCATTTGTCGAGATTGGAGCACTGTTTTGAAGGAGAGAATTTGAAGAGGCCGATAAACGAGGAGTTCCCCGATGACCACCTCTTCTATGCTCAAGGTTCATCGCCATGGTACGCGGACATTGTGAATTTCCTAGTAGCCAAGGTGGTCCCGGAAGGCCTCAACAAGTATCAAACGAGGAAGTTCTTTCATGATGTCAAATTCTATTTTTGGGATGAGCCGCTCCTATTCAGAAGATGTGCAGATATGGTCATTCGAAGGTGTACCCCCGATGAACAATGGGAAGCTGTGATAAGAAATTGCCATTCAAGCCCCACCGGAGGTCATTTTGGAGCAAATCGAACAGCGATGAAGGTGCTCCAGTGCGGATTTTATTGGCCAAGCATTTATGGAGACTGTCAGAAGTTTGTTCTCCACTGCAATGAATGCCAGAGGACGGGGGGTATCTCTAAGAAGAAGGAAATGCCGATGACTACTATTATGGAGATAGAGCTTTTCGATGTATGGGGGATCGACTTCATGGGTCCCTTCCCGCCATCCTCCGGTCAACAATACATCCTTTTGGCGATTGACTATGTCTCCCGTTGGGTAGAGGCAATTCCTGCTCTGGTCAATTCCTCTAAGGTGGTGATAAACTTTGTGAAGAAGAACATTTTCACGAGGTTCAGGGCACCGAGAGCCTTAATAAGTGATGGGGGGTCTCATTTCAAAAACAAGTGGCTGGAGGTTGTGTTGAGCAAATATGGTGTCAAGCTTCGAATCACTTCTCCTTATCATCCCCAAGCCAATGGTCAAACTGAATTGGCCAATCGAGAAATCAAAGGCATCTTGGAGAAGACGGTGAATGCCAATAGGAAGGATTGGGCTTTGAAGCTCGATGATGCACTTTGGGCATATAGGACGGCTTATAAAACGCCGATCGGCATGTCACCTTACCAGTTGGTGTTTGGAAAATCGTGTCATCTTCCAGTGGAGCTTGAGCACAAATCATATTGGGCAGTGAAGCAGTTGAATGCTGACTACTATAAGGCCGGAAAGGAAAGGCAAGCTTATCTGAACTTGCTCGATGAGTTTAGGAATGAGGCATTTGAGAACTCAGCAATCTACAAGGAGCGCCTCAAGACGTACCATGACAAGAGGATAGAGAAGAGGGAGTTTTTCCCCGGAGATTTGGTGCTACTGTTCAATGCACGTCTAAAACTCTTCCCCGGGAAGCTCAAGTCAAGGTGGTCCGGCCCTTTCAAAGTCAAGACAGTAATGAAGAATGGAGCTTTGGAGCTCGAAGCTGATGATGGGCGAGTGTTCGCGGCCAATGGTCAGAATGTGAAGAAGTTCCACTCTATGGAGCAAAAGGAAGAGGTGTTCCGTCTCTCCTTGGAGGCACAGTGATACACTATGGAGATGTCGAGCTAACGACTTTAACCAAAAGCGCTTTAGGGGAGGCAACCCCTAGTAGGTAACTCTATTGCTTTTTGTGTGATTTGTCTTTCGATTTTTGGTGTGTTTGTTTTTCTTTCCTTCTTGTGGCTTTCGTATCTTTAGTTTTTTTTGTTTTGTTCCCTTTCTCAAGTATCTCATCGGATGTGGATTTGGTTTTTGCGGGGGAACTGACATTTTGCAGAAATAAGTTGGAAACACTGGTAAAAAGGGAGTGAAAATTCGGATGGAGAACAAAAATCTGCCCAGAACAAGTCACCCGGCCGGGTGGTTTTACCACAACAAATGTACCCGGCCGGGTCATATACTTTGCAAAGAAAAATTCCAGAGGGGACTGTATCACGACCACCCGGCCGAGTGAATTTTCTGTTCAACAATTCCACCCGGCCGGGTCACGACCGAACAGCGTCGGGATTCCAGTGAGTATTAATTTTCTTTCACCCGACCGGGTGGTTTATAAGTTGAGAAATTCCACCCGGCCGGGTCCGACGCTGCGAAACCTATGTATAAAAAGGTATGTCTGATTTCTACTTCCCTCACCCGCCCCCTCCACCCGCCTCCCTTTTCCCCCCCAATTTCTCTCCCTCTCACACACAATTTCACTCAACATCTCACTCATCCACCACATATTACACCCCCTAGCTTAAATTCCTTCTTGCTAGAGTGTTTTGGTCCGATTATTTTGTGTATTTAGAGGAGTTGTACCAACACACTTGGGAAAGGGCCCTACTTTTCGATTTTTCTCTCACCACAAGCAACAAAGGTATGTTCTTCACCTCTAACCCTCTCTACCCATGGATATGATGTGCAATGTGTGATGGGTATGAAGTTTGTAGCCTCTACAAGTTGAATTGGTGATAGTCTTGTGCTTAATTTGTGAAATTGTAGGGGTTTTGGTATGAATTTTGCTTGTGGTGAAGTCTTTGAGTATGCATTGTTGACTTGAGAGGTTACATTAGCTTGTTTGAGTTGAGTTTGAATTTGGGCATGAATAGGGTTGATATTCTTTCGATGTGAGGATTTTATTGTTGAATTTTTTTGATCTATGTAAGTTCCGGGATTGAGTCTATCTCCCTTCAAGGATTTTGGTGAACAATAGGCATAGAGATTGAGTCTATCACCCGAAAATTGCTATGTTGCGTTTATAGATTTTAGAAATCGAGTCTATCTTTCTAATTTCTAGCTAGATTACTTGTATGTCCTAAAGTTTGGGGGAGTCACTAACATTTCTCTTTTTAGGTACCCACTACTGATGGCCCCGAGAACACTCAAACCACAGAAGGTCGGTGTCACCCTTCGAAAAGGGGAAAACAGGAAATGGGAGGCTTTGGCGGCACTAGACAGCATACCGTCCAGGTATCAAAGTCGGGCCACTTTAAACGGACTTGGAATTCAGCACTCCTGGGATATCCTTGTCCAAGCTGGACACCTTAGCCATTTGTTTTCATTGAAGCACGGGTCCTACAAAGCCCTCACGGTGGAGTTCTTCACTACCCTCACAGTGGAGTCCTCGGGGAGGAACATCAACTCAATGTCCTTCCGCCTTGTTAACGAAGAACACACAATTTCTGTCGAAGAGTTCAATGAACTTTTCAAACTGATGGAGGAAGGTGAGGAAGGCATTCTAGAGGATCCCCAGCCTGAGGGTTATAATAGAAACGAGTTTTGGAGCTTAATCAGCAGCGAAGCGGTGTTCACCCCATCCAGAGCCAAGATCAACTCAATCAGAAACCCTGTCCTTCGGTACATGGCAAAGGCCTTGGTCTACTACCCTTTAGCTCACACAGAAGCAGGCAGCATGTCCACAGAAATACTATTTGTGTTGTGGGGAATGCTCAAACGAAGGAGGATCAACATTGGGCATTATATAATCAAAAACCTGGAGAGGCAGTCAAAGAGACAGAGTGGCAAGTTGTGTTGTGGAGGAATTGTAGCGGCATTGGCCTTCAAGTTTGGAGTGAGCTTCGAGGGAAGGACCCCAGATCCCGGTCCCATGATATTGGATTGGGACACATTTAAGAGGTCCAACATCATTCTGGTTGATAGACGGGGCGCTGGGTACTTCAGGATAGATCAAAACACGTGCATTAGGTTCCCCGACCCCCAGCTTTTCGCAGTCAGCGGATGGGGCTACCAGACCAATTGGAAAATGGATACTCCAGACCATTTGGAGAAGATCGAGAGTGACCCCCCTCAAGGGGAAGGAGCCGCAGATGCCGTGCCCAATTATGTGGACCCCGCATATCTTCCACAACCGCATATCCCTGAGGAGCTCATGCAGATAGAGAACGCCCAAGCAGCTATGAACGAGGATGATGAAGAGCCTGCCACGGAGAATGAAGAAGGCCAGAGCAGCCAGCCCAAGAGGAGCCGACCACGAGGGAGGCCATCCAACGACAGTTACTTGGCGGAAATTGCTGCAGGAGTTCGGTCACTTCGGGTGAGCCGAGACCAGCAGGAGGCCCGGTGGATCCAGGCACAGCAGTGGAACGCGAACGCCGAGGCATGGAGGTTCCAGTGCGATACTCGACTTGACAACTTTGGAACTCGCCTGGATCACTATGGAGAGCAGCTTCAGCAGCTACAGACTCGTTTCGATGCTAGTGATGCCGCCAGCCAGGCCTTCTACCATGCATACTACGCGAGGTTTCCACCGCCGGCCGAATAGAGGTATCTCAACCATCCACTTCTCTTCAAACTTATCCTATCCTCTGGCTTGAATAAGTTTGGGGGGGTTCTGACGTGGATTGGTTGTTCCATTTCTCCATGTGCTAATGATGTGCACTTGTGTTATTAAGTCTTTTTCTTTTTAATGTTTTATTTGGGGTCATTTGGTGTAAGTCCCGCCTGTGGGACTCAAATTCGAATATGGATGAATGTAAGATAATTGATGCTAAGTACGGGGTTGATGGCTTATGATGATAATTGTTTTTTTCTTAAAAATTGTGGTTAGAATGGCTAGGGATTGCGTAATCATTCCATGATTTAATTGCGAGTGAAGTGCTTGTTTGCTTGGTCAATGCTAATCCCGGTGAGATTTGAGCCATACTTTGTTCATGTGTGATTTGATTGGGTAACTTGTTTTTGTTTCTAGAACTTGCTCCTCGTCATGTCAAGTCTTTATAGTGGATGTGAACTTAAGAGATGAAGTTAGGCATTCTTTGATTATCCTCATATATGCTTATAAATCCCTAGTTAACCTTCATAGCCAAAATTGTGTTCGATAGTTGAAAAGGGAATGTTCGAAAGACCTATAAAAGGGGAGAAAAGCACAAGGTTACAAAAGATGGGAAGATATGCATATTCGTTCAGAAAAAAATAAAAAATGGAGGTATAAGCTAGACGAAGTCTAGAAGAAAAGAGGTGGAGAGAAAAGTATTGTAAATAAATAAATAGTGTGATAGGGCTTTGAAAAAGGGGGTCTTGGAAGGAAACTTGATAAAGCCGAGTATCGAGAATCATTTTGAGAAATGGTTGTTGTGGAGATGTGTGCCTTAATTACATTCTTTAGTCACTATAGCCTAAATTCACCATACCGTCCAAAGAGCCTACATTACAACCCAAATAAAGACCTTTCTGATCTTAGGTTCGCTTTCACATCAGAATAGAGGAGACGTTTGACGTTGAGCAAGCCTATGGCAAGCATTACATGTTACTTGATTCGAGTGTTTATGGTACTTCTTATACACTTGAGTGAGAAAGAATAAAAGGGAGAAAATCACACCTCCTAAACCTTGTGAGAGCATTGAGACCAAGTGATATACGAGACAGTAGCTTCAATTATTGTTTGGATAATTCTTGTATGTATCCTACATTCGAGCTTGTTTGAAAGTTTTCTGAAGCAAAACATCAATCCCACCTCTATGCATGAGTTTGTTCTTCATGATTTCTTATTCTTACTTGAGGACAACTAAGAGTTTAAGTTTGCGGGAATTGACAAACTCGTATTTTAGTGTCATGATTGGTATGTTGATATGCTTAATTGTTGAATTTTTGTGCTCAAAATGGTTAATTCCAGCCAATTACTATTTGTTTCGGAGTTCACGTGTTTGTTGAGTGTTTTAGGCAAAATAGGCAAAAAGGAAGTGAAACAGAGTCTCACCCGGCCGGGTGAGATATTGGGCAGAAAAGCCACCCGACCGGGTGGCATTGAGAAGCCGCGAAGAATACAGAGAGTTCGAGTGAAGCCCCACCCGGCCGGGTGATTTTACAGTACAACAATTCTACCCGGCCGGGTGGAACATTTTGGCCTGCGTAATTCCAGAGAGTGCCAAAAGAATCCCACCCGGTCGGGTGATTTTCCTATACAATAAATCCACCCGGCCGGGTACGTATTTCTGGCGATTTTCCAAGCCAAAACGCGATTTTCTGAAAGAGGGAAATAAGAAAGGAAAGCTAGGGCAACTCCACTCATTCTGGACCGCTGTGAAAGACACGACCGATCTCTCTCAAGCACTCTTGGAAGAAGATTGAAGATTCAAGCTTCAATTCCTCCGCCAATTGTACTCCGTATCATGTTTTCTATTGTTTTCCTTAGTTTAGACTTGTTTTCTTCCATGAATATGAGTAGCTAAACATTACATGTAGAATTCTTGGTGAAGATGCATTAATTTCATAGTTTTTATCCAATTGATTTTATTCTTACCTTGCTCTTGTAGTTATTTGATTATTCTTGGGTTTATTCCTTTCAATTGCTTGATCACCACTTGATTGTGTAGGATTGATTAGATTAATCGGGAGATGAAATAGTTAATCTGGAAATAGGAATAGTTCACACCTTAATGCAATAAAACTCGGGAGAGTTTGAGGTTTTGAGTGAGGTCTTTGACCTAATCGAGCTTTTGGGAGTTAGGGGTTCAGGATTAGAAGGGGACTTCAATCCTAGCGCTTAATCTACAGGTTTCTCACCTCGGGAGGGGGTTTAATCTATAAATGTGGTCGACTTAGTAACTCTAGAGACACCAAAAGGTAAGACAAATTGATTGGATAAGAGCTTGAAATTGTGCATCGGATCCTTGAGTTCTACATTTTTCTCCATATTATCTTTTCACTCTGTGTTTGATTACTTTTATTTATCTATTTTGTTTGCATTATATGCTTTTCATAGTGTTAGAACAAAACCAAACATTTCCTGATTCTCTAGATAGTAGTCAACATTGGTTCGTGGTAGTTAAGTGGATACGAATTTGTCTCTGTGGGATACGATATACTCTTGCTTGCTATTTGCTACAATAGCCCTGTACACTTGCAGGTATTATTTGGGTAAAATAAAGTTAAGTCAAAGACTCAAGCACGAAGATTAGACTAAAACATAACTACAACTTCAGATCGACAACTCCAGGTAAGAAAACACTTAGAAATTAAAAGCAACAACTAGATCTAATTTTCCTAGGCAGAATGAAGCAAACTCGAACCAAAGCGACATACGAAATAGAAACTTCATAATTTAAGCGTTGGAACTTCACAAAGTACTTCAAAAGGCAACAACAATGAGTGTTTGCAACAAAACCAACGACGAAAACAAGTAAAGATTAAACTAGAAAGCAAAATAACGATTGTTTGGCCACTCTGGGCGATGATACTGCTATACTACTATGGCAACTGGCTGGAACGGTGGATCGATGATTTCTCCGGCAGACTCTTGGACGTCAAGTGACCATAGCTGTGGCGAGGAACGAGAGGTTGGACAATGCTGAATGACTGATCTTCTCGAGAGAATTCTACTAAGTGTGTTTTTTTGAACTGAAAACTTAGAGCTCCTAACCGAACTCTAAGGGACCAACTCTAAAGGCGAACTCTTTTCTCTCTCTCCAAGTGGCTTCTTTTATAGGGAGGCTTGTCTAGGGGTGGGTCGATACGATATATCGTATCGAAAACGTTGTATCGTGTATCGTATCGAAAATATCGATATGAAAGAATTTCATATCGTTATCGTATCGAAAGTTTCGATATATCGAACTTTCGATATAAAAAAATTTCATATCGTTATCGTATCGATATTTCGATATATCGTATCGAAATTCGATATATCGTTAAATATCGATATATATCGAAAATTTCGATATATATCAAAAATATCGATATATCGAAAATTTTCGATATATATCGTATTTTCGATATAAAACGATATATCGCGATATAAGGAAATTCATATCGTTATCGTATCGAAAACTTACGATACGATATCGTATCGTATCGAAAATTACGATATATCGAAAATTTGATAATTTTTCGATATTTTTCAATACGATACGAGCGATATATCATTTTTTCGATATTTTTCCCCAGCCCTAGGCTTGCCCTTGCTTTTAGGGTAGACTTTCTTCAAGTTTTGACTTTTCTGCCCTTGTTAATGATCATCCCAGCTATCCTTCTTCTCCATCTCGAGCCTTTTCTCTGGCATGCATCCTGGTCAGTATTGCACCCTTCTAGCGCCCTTTTCACTTGCGTCACTTGAATCATCTCCTACTGACTTGGACCCTTTAATCCTGCACACTTGAGCAACTGTTTTGCAGATAATACATGCATTTCACGACATACTGACCAATAACCAAAGCTTAGAATACGACTTATCAGTCTTAGAAGGATTGGATATTGGACCTGCACAAAAGTTTGTGTTGGTTTACCGATAGCATTTTAAAATCTTATGCTTTGCCTTTCACTCATCATTACTGTTTATGATTTCATTTGATGTGTGTGTTTTTTCAAGAATCATCACTTTATTTTATTTTAGATCCTTGAGTAATGCATATTAATAGAATTAATTTGTGTATTCTTCGAAGTGAAGTTACAAGTGATTGCTGCAACAAAGGGCGAGAACCTAAATATGAACCAAATAGCAACTTGGCACCTAGCCTCGTGGTCCACAACTCTAAACAATCTACAATAGCAACTTATCTTAGCAGGTTTGGATCCTTCCACGCGAGAGGAATTAAAAGAGGAATTGTGGCAAGAAATAAATGAGCAATGACCGAAAATGAAATATGACTTTACGACGACCGAGGAGAAGATGAACTCGATTTGATATTTATCATAAACTAATCACAAAATTGGATAGTATGTGTTCTTTTTTCTGTACTTTGGTTGTGTTTACGTAATACCTTTGGTTTACCTATTAATTTTCATTTTGGTATTTTTTGTGATTGGATTTGGAGTTCGTTTTTTGTTTAATTTGATAATATAACTAAAATTAGGATATTGTTGTATATAGGTTAATAGAATAAAAAAAGAATCAAGAAGAAAAACAGAAGAATTATCGACGAAAAAATTTTGTTGGTAATTATCAACGGATTTTCTAAATCAAGTTACCGACGTCGTTTTCTGTAGGAGACGCCGTCAGAAAAATTACCGACGAACTATGATCCGTCGGTAAAATTACCGATAACAAATTACAAATGGAAAATTTTCACTAGTAACACTGTTTACCGACAAAAAAAGAAATTTTCCATCGATAATTTTGGTGTTTTTTGTAGTGTAGCTTGCATAGAGTCATAATTATCTGAAAATAGCTCGTAAAAATTGAAGCACACAATAAATTTATTTTAGAGTGAATATCTTTTTTTGCTCCGCAAATTTTGTCAAGATATCATTTTTGGTCTGTAACGTTTCAAAATAGCATTTGATGTCCATAACTTCGACTTTGATATGATATGAACTACTTTTTCAATGTTTAAAGAAAAAAAATTGGGTCAAAATACCCTCAACTATAAGTTACTATCATTTCGTAGTATGTGTAATAGGAAATATAGCACCAAATGTAGTTGGAGATTTCTAGTGCAAAATCATGAATCCACTCTCTCCTTTATTAAAATATTTAATTTTTTTTTCTATTCCTTCTCTTTTTTCTGTGTTTAAGTTCATGAGGACTTACTTCCTATTAGAGAAAGAAGAAAGAAAGAAAAATTAAATATTTTAATAAAAATAGAGAGTAAATAGTCTGAATTGTCCTTCGCTTTGAGAGTATTTTTCATAAAAAACATTTAAACAATAAAAAAATAGTAAATCATATGATATTAAATTGAAATTTATAAGCTTCAAATAATATTTTAAAATGTTAAAATTAATATTAACAAAATTCGCAGACTAAAAAAGATATTTCCCCTTCATTTTTATGTGCAGCCGACGACCGCGTGCACAACTTTTACTTTGGTTTATTTTACAAGGCAGACTTAATACCAAGGATAGGCTATTCAAGCTCGGCTTCCCAGATGTTGAAGATAATCTTTGTGCCTTTTGCAAAGAGCATTCGGAAACAGTTTCCTACATCCAGGGGCGGAGGGAGGGTGGGGCCCCCCCTACTAATTTTTTTAAAAAACTAGGGGTATTTTAGCAATTTCACATTAATTATAATTTATAATATATATATATATATATATATATAATATTAAAGATAGATTTCATCAAAATTATACTCTCTTCGTCCACGAATAGGAGTCTCGTTTTTTTATTTTAATTCGTCCGCGAATAGGTGTCCCGGTTCACTTTTACCTGGTAATAGGTCTCAACTTCCACTAACTCATTCCTCTCACATTTCATTTAAAACTAATATATACAAGTGAGACCCTCATTCCACTAACTTTTTTCCACCCACTTTTTTTAATATTTCTTAAAACTCGTGCCACCCATAAATGAGACTCCTAATGGCGGACGGAGGGAGTACTCTATAAATCGTTTCCTCTTAATTAGTTTTCTCCTTCTGCTGCCATTCTACTCCTTCTTCAGTGTAATCTGAAATCTAGTTATATAAAATTAGGTATATTTTAAAACTCAAATATAATTCAATTGGTTTTTCTACATGTGTTGTTTTTTGTTTGGCTGCAACAGTTATATAAATTGAGACCTAAATAATCATATTCAAGCTCTAAATTGGTACACATAAAATTCAAATGGGAAGAAAGAAGACAACTTATGTAATTCAATGGCTACGGCGGTTCGGTGTTGGAATTCTTTAACCCCTATTTTTAATTTGATGTGTATGTATTAATAGTTTTACACTATTTGATTTGTGACATCAACATTTTTGATTTGAGCATATTGTATATTTTGTTTACTCTTTCTTCTTTTAGTTGTAAAGCATAAGATGAACTTTATCCTTTTTTGTGTATGATTTATATTTTGCAAACTTAATCAATGTTAACTATTTTTGTAGGTATATGGATCGTTATTTCAAGAAACTTTCTTCCGTTGATTCTTCATCTGTTGAATGATTGTTTAGTTCCTTATATGGAAAAGGATGTGTTTGTTAAAGTTACCAATGGAACTATTATGCAGCAATTTCAGAAGATGAAGAATAGAAGAAAAATGTATGATGTGATTGCATTTAACTCTACATTTTGAACCTTATAATTTAACTTATATAATTTTTTTAAAATTTAAATTTGGACCCCGCATGATGAAATTTCTGGCTCCGCCACTGCCTACATCATCTTTGGATGCAAATATTCAAGTAGCTTGTGGTATTTCTGTTGTAGCCGCTAGAACATCTCCTTATGCTTGCCTATGGATCTTGTTTTATGCTTTATCTCTTGGTTGCACACACCCTTTTTCAAGTTCGATAAGAAGATTTGGACCTCGCTTTTTTATGTTGTCTCTTGGTCCATTTGGTGGCTGAGAAACGAGGTGACTTTTGAAAAGACTGAGCCAAATTGGGATATTGAGAAGAAGCTTATCTTATGGAGATTGGGATCATGGACTAAAGCTAGAGGTCTGGGATTTTCAATTTTACCAAGTCAAATGAGCGAGGAGCTACCCAAAGTTAGACGATGGACAGGAAAAGGTTAGGCAAAAAATTGTTGGACCATCACTACTTAATGGCCGTTACTAAGGTGATCTCTCTTTGTACTCCTCCATTTATTTTTCTGTGTGAGCTTTTATTGGATCCTTTTGTCCATTCGTTTTAGTCTAGTTGTTTTGGCTTACTATAGCCTTTTTTTATTTTTTATTTTAGACTTGTTTGTTATTTTGACTTGTTTATTCATTCTAAATATGGTTTGAGCCTTTATTTTATCAAAAAAAATGTACTGGCGACGACCCCTTCAATACGAAAATTGAGGAAGCAAAATAACACACTCACCCCTCCTCAGGTTAAAATGTGGCTGTGATCTTGTATGTACACATAGGTGGTGTTCGGTTGCTATGACTAATATCGTGAGACTATCCATTTAGGATTAAGTTGTGAGATTATTTTAGTTGGAGGGGAGAGGCTATAATCAATTATAATAAGATTATCCATCTAGGATTAAGTTATAGGGCTCAATCTTATGAACCAAACATGATACATATTTAATCATGAGATTTAATCTTGGCAACTGAACACCCCACGGTAGTACATATGTGTTGTGTATTAAAGTTTATAATTGTTGGAGGCATGATTGATATTGGGCACCTATGGAGAGTAGAAACAAAAAAAGAAATGATGCTTGTTTGCCAACACTCTACACTCTCACCAAAACCTATGCACCGCCCACTTACATCATGCATACGTATGTCTAACGCCACCAAACACTCCCTCTTTCTATTTTTCCATTAAAATGTTTCAACTATAGTACTCCTATATATAATATTTCCAAAATTATGGCATTGTCCTTCTATAATATGTTTAATTTAATGTCTTCAAGGGAAAACAAAATACACTGATCTTGATACTTTATTTTATTATTTAATTGACATATCATGTTCATTTATAATTTGTATAGTGGGAGTTTGAAGTTCAGTAGAGGTAGGGACATGTCACATGTTATGCTTCTGTTTATTTTTTCTTTTCCTGCCCATCATTAACTTAAATTTGAAGTTAATTCATGATTAACAATTTTGTTAAGAAAACATTATTGAGGACTTTGTTCAAGATGTCATAATAGGATAAACCTAATGTTGGGTGTTTAACCAATGAAACATAAAATCACTCATGAATATATAATGTGGTTTTGTGTGTGTGACATAGGAATGCAATAAGTGCTTATATGTAAAAGGATTCAATGCTAGCTCATTAGTATATTGCAAAAAGTGCATAAAGATTTGCACTTCACATATAGTATATGTCTATTGAGAAAAAAAAACTCACTTTCACTATTGTGTAGTTAATTCTATGATAAATTTCAAAGTAGATAAAAGGTGTATAGTGTTTTCAGTTACTATGATTCAAACTAGGTAATTTTAGGAATTTGGAGAAGTGTCTAAAACCTTAAATTATGCATTATCCAAATTGATGCTTGCTAGTTACATTTAGCAACTGAAATGTTGATGGGATTAAGGAGATACAATGCATCTATTAACCTTTATTTGTTACTCAATCACGTGAAGTTTTGATTGGTCCATCTTTTTCTATCTCATGATATCACATATTAAGAAAAACTAGAAAATGCCAACACTTTGAGAATGCACACACTCAACACACGCACACAGCACTATATTCTGATTTGGAAATAATTTAGGATGAACAGCTACCTATAACACGAATTTTTAGTCAGCTTTGCAATTATAAATCCTTATTTTAAATGTCCTTATTTTAAATGTTCTCCCTCCGCCGCCATTAGAAGTTTCATTTCTTAATAGCACGGGTTTTAAAAAATTGTTAAGAAAAATTAATGGAAAAAAGTTAGTGAAGTAAGAGTCTCATTTGTATATATTAATTTTAAATAAAATGTGAGTAAAATAAGTTAGTTGAACGTAATAAAAATGAACTGGTACTCCTATTTACATATGGATTGAAATGAAAAAAAGAGACACCTATTTGCATATGGATGGAATGATCTCATCATCTTTCAATTTATGTACACAATTTGCATTTCCTATATTTTTTGTTACATAGCTGACTTAACATGCATGACTCACAATTAAATGCATCCTCAAATAGTACTATTTTTCTTGATTCGTTTTGTATCACATGGATCTCATATCTTATTTATTTATTTATTTATTTTCTTAATTTTCTTAATTTGCAATTGCATATTCTGCCTTGCCTAAACCGCTCCATTTTTTCTTATATGTGTGTGATGGGATTCTTTCAAGTTTCAAATCTTAGATTTTTTTCATGCACGCGTGATGAAGTCTTTAAATTTCTGTTCATTTTTCTTATAAAAATATAACAAAAAACTTGTCAAATTAAAATCCATTGCATGTCGTCTAGCGTGTAGGATGTGCGCGCCAAAATGATTGGCTAAGAAGGCTACGTGTATCACACGTGCTCGTGGTGAGCGGCCGGGCAACCTTAATTTCCTTTCCCTGCAGGGTGGGCTTACTGTTGTCTTGTTTCGATGAAACAAGGCAACATTTTACTGAAATACTATAGTATAACATATAAAAATAGTCTGAAAACCATCCAGAATGTTTTTGTATAACTACTTTTCCGTAACCTAACAATTTATATATACTTAAATAAAGACATACTGTAAATGTGGATTAACATTAGTTAGTCGATGAAGTAGAATCCATCAACTTCAAGATTCGACGGTGGTGACACTTGTTGAATGAGAAAGATGGAAAATTGCTTCATCAATGGCTAGTGTCATGCAATCAGATGGAATGATGGCACACAAATGCCCCTTGAGGCCCACCATCAAATATTTAGAGCACAAAGCAAATAATAGATTAATGTTTGCAATTGAAGAGATCATAACATTATAATAGGGTGGTTTGGAACTTGGGAAATATGGTGGGTAGAAGTGGGGTTGGAAAGTGATATAAAGGAGAGTGGAAAGGTAACAAGCTTTTTTCTTGCCAAAAGTCAAATAGGCCCCTCCTACCATCAATAATCACAATCATATCTCTACTGCTCATGATTCAGAATGGAAGAGATTTGCAACCAAGATTCATCATCATTGCCTATTTTGATTAATAATTATTAATTTACTATTATTTTTTGTTTTTCTTGGAGGCAAAAAGAAAACCCTAGCTAAAAGAAACCCTAGATTTATTCACACCCCCCATTTTTTCAAAAAAGGAAGGCTGATTTGTAAATATCTAGAGAATATTTGTGTTCTCTTGTTTAGTTTCTTTAACAAAATAAATGAATTAGTAAGGTTTTGCGAAATAACGGAATTTTAATTATTGGGCCTTCTGAAAATAATATAATCACTTTTAATTGGCATAGTCCAAAACAATAGATAAGAGAAATAAAAAGAATTTACACTTGTGCCATGTAATGATTTGATGATTTCATGCATATCAGAAAAAGTAAACTGGGATTTTGGGAACCTTATAACTAGTAAATTAATTTGAAGATGGTGGAGTGTGTAATTAAATGAGATGAATTAATTAAAGTATATTACTGTTTGCTATTTTGTAGCAGGGATACTATTGCCATAGGATCCACAAAAAGATCACAAAATGAGTAGATATTTGGTGTGAGTCATGTGCTCAAAAAAGTTGACAGTCCATTTGCAGAAGCAAACAAAGTTAAAGAATAATGTTAGACAACTCAGCCTCTAACTTCAAACATCCTACAACATTCCTATTGTTTTTGTCTGCGTTTTTTCAACCTTTTTGGTGTTTACTATAATGATCCACAAAATGTATATATTATCCCAAAATTTTAATTCATCTTAACAAATACTACTATAAGCCTATATTATGAATCAATGATTCTTCAAAAAAAAGGCTATACAATTTTGGGTTAATGATGGCAGTTGCAACTATACAAATCCTACTTTGATTAAAGAAATACTATCAAATGTACATATGAAAAGTATTATTGGGGATTTTTATGCGATTTACTGAAGAATCTATCCTATATATGCACGGATCTTTATTTGGATAAATAATTTATATTTATAAACTTGCATTCAACAATTATTTATAAACCATAACTTATTTAATTTTCATACATAGCAATTAAATTTCTACACATATAAGTCGAGTAGTCAAAATGAACAAATACTCACACGCTTAAGCAAGTGATCACATTAGGGAAACCTCAACTCGGTGCTCGGGGAGGGGACCTTAACGCCCGCGTGTGCATACACACATATGCCACTCAATCATCGTTGGTCAATGATCGTGTGCCACGTGGCACATCATCGAATTTTCTATTTTCTATATCATATTTTTATTTAATTTTTTATAAATCCAACTGCTATTTTTAAAAATTAATTTCCATTTTGTATTTCTTTTATAATTTTAATACCTTTTTTTAATATAAATATACCTCTAATTTTCTACACATCTCTTTATCATATTCTTTCCAAATTTTATCCAAATTCTACTGTGGGTCCAAACACCCTTACCAAAACCAACTACAAGGAATGTGTCGGTTTGTGCCATGCTCTTAGTCAAATTGGGACTCTCATATATATATATGTACATTTTTCTTTCAATTGAAATTGATTGTGTACTTTTTTTAATGAAATTAATAATTTTCTTTTATTTGCAGAATAATTTGATTAGAAGTTAAACTTTAAAAAAATGATGAATAGGAAATAATATATGATTAGAGTAATACTTAATAAACTGCTACTACTAAATGATTGTGGATAATGTGGAAAATCACCTTATTGTATTTTACGGTTTACCAAGTACGAAATGACAACAATTGAAAGAATTTACCGTATTTATTAAAAAGTGGATATATTGTGTTATTTTTTTCTATGCTAGATCCGCCACTGTAAGACGAGGGATTGCATTTCGCTCCCTTGTCTCGACAATATCCATATAGCTCAGCTTAAAAGACCTCATGGTGTGCAAACTTCTTTAATTATTTGTATTATGTAGGTTGAGTGACTCAAGTCCTCTGTGCAGCAAAGTCCACGGGACACTGTTTATCACCCAATACAATGATCATAGTATCTCACTTTTTTTATATTATGGTTGAAAATAGGATGTCAATATTAAATTCCTTAATTAATTCCGAATCAATAAATTAATTGAACAAAATGCGGGGATTAACTTTATCCTTAAAGTAACATCACAGACAGCTTTCATAGGCCTCCTCATTGTAGTGTGTGGGCTCAGACTGTTTACATTCAGATATGTATATTTCTCTATTCTCAGATTGAATGCTGCCAAGAGTAGTGGAAAGGACAGGAAAAGGGCCATTCTTGCTACATTCCATTTTATTTTCTTTTCTATTTAGTGGTATCATTTTATACACGAATGTCATAATATGAATTGAAATACAAAAATACAAAAATGATAACTATTTTAATAGAGGATCTAGTGGCGGATGGTGGATGTGACATGAGTGATTGGTATGTAACTATATATATATATATATGGTATTGTTCACATTTAGCAGAAAAAAAAATCTCTTTTTTCCCCATATATATCTCTTCTTAAATCCTTGCTCCAAGCCCTTTTCCTGTGTGCTGTTTGTATTGAGCAAAAGCAGCAAGAATTGATCTTGAACACACACTAGGAGGTGAAGATGGCTTCTGGTGCATCTCTGAATCAGAGCTTGTTTGAAGAGCAAGAAATGATAATGTCATCACAGCTTGGGATATTCCCTTTCCACACAAACATGTCATCATCTAATTTCCCACTAGGGTTCAACCAGCCCCTCAAAACCCTCTCTCCTCCTTCACCTCTCACAACTCTTTCTGATCACTCCACACTCACTAAGCAGAAGGAAGACTTCCCACCTCACTTCTCTGGACTCCCCCAGCTTCTCTCTTTGCAAAGATCAGCTTCAAATCACTGGTAAAACACACACACATGCCAAAGTTTTGATTTTTAGGCACTTTTTTTATGGAAAGATTTGATTTTTAGGCATTTTTTGATGGAAAGTTTTGATTTTAGGGCATGGGGTGGGTTGAGTGATTGCATGAGCATGAAGAGGAATGGTGGGGAGGATCACCACCACCTCGGCGTGGCGGCGGTGAAGATGAAGAAGATCAAGGCAAGGAGAAAGGTTAGAGAGCCCAGGTTTTGCTTCAAGACCATGAGTGATGTGGATGTTCTTGATGATGGCTACAAATGGAGAAAATATGGGCAGAAGGTTGTCAAGAACACTCAACATCCTAGGTAATTAATTGATTGATTTTCTTCTTCAAATTGTTTTAATTCATTGATTGCTGAGAGCATGACTTTTGTGAAAGAATGTTAATGAGTTGGGAAATGTCAGATCTCATGCATGAGCAATCGAGTGTATGCATAATTGTTTCTTTCATTATTAATCAATTTACCAATTGATTAATTTTTGTTGATGCTCAACAAGAAAGAGAAAAAGTGAAGTATAATTGCTGATTTATTACAGCAAAACACAGACTGTGTGTAGTAACTAATAACTGATGCATTATTGTAGTACAATGTTGTTGTTAATTCATCTTAAACTCAAATCTTGAATGAGTGGGAAAACCCTAATAATAATGGTCATAATAACTACAATTATTATGCTCATATCTCCATCCTTGCTACATATATTTTGAAATGAGGATACCTTTTTCATGATCTAGCTTTAGGGTTAAAAAGTAAATCCAACTTTTTATTACCAAATGATTACAGTATACATATTCTTTTTTTCCCCTCTTAAAATTTGTAGGAGCCATTGCTCTCAATTACCAAAGTGTGCAAACTTTATATGCTATCCAAGAGAGCCCACTCTGTCTATTAAAGCAAAATGTTTTGATCATGAATCCAGCCATTGCCAGTTTGATATTGCAGTACTACTATGCCCATTGCCACCTCAATTTTTCTTCTCATTGTCCTTTTTTTCTCTCTTTTTCTTGTACTAGAAAAACCCATGATGATTTTCCACTGTGGCACCCTACCACATTTGTGCATAGTGATATATCTTGGGCCATTGGTGTAAATCTTAGTCCACCAATAAAATGTTGCACCTAATAATGTACACAACACATATACATATATACATAGTTTTTTCTCTATACTAATAGTACTTATCAATATATGCATCATTTGAAGCAAATATTTATTTTGATGGAAGATGTTTTATGTATGTAGGAGCTACTATAGATGCACACAAGACAATTGTCGTGTGAAGAAGCGCGTAGAGAGACTAGCAGACGATCCTAGAATGGTGATAACATCGTACGAAGGAAGGCACATCCACTCTCCATCACACGACGAGGAGGACTCTCAAGGCGCCTCCCAACTCGGCAACTTCTTCTGGTAATGCCATGGAAATAGATCTCCATGGTTGTATCAATTGTGTTTTTACTCGCCTTATACTTAAGAAACCTCGAAATAACGACACTCCAAAGGGATAGAAACATTGTAATTTCATTATGATATCGTATCAATGCGCACCACCACCATGCAATTCGGATCCTCCTTCTCGTATTGTATTTCAATCTCGTATTTTGCTCCACAAATAACCGCTACTAGGTGTAACTCGTTTGTTATGCCTAGGCGTGTACGAGATTGAAATACAATACGAGATAGAGGGTATCGTACGTCATTTATGCAGCCCTCATTTTAGTGGGCTGCCACTGTTTTGTAGTTACTATCATGTATGTGAACTCTTCTAACATGTTTAGTGGAGTGGGCTTGCATTGTAACCTTGTTTTCAACTAGTATTTCATCAAGTCTTGGTATTATTTGATCTCAACCTTGTACTTATATCTGATTTAATCTAAACTTTCATGAACTTAAGCATTAATTGAACATCTATTTAACTGAGAGTTTTGTCATACAATTGGAGAAGCTGAGAAACTTAAAAATATCAAAATAGACAAGGAATGGAGATTGAGACTTCTTGTATGCAATTTTAAGCCCAATTTTGATTATGGGCCTATAATCCGGATTGGTGAATTGCAAAAATACTAGTGAAAAAAACTGGGACAGTTTACATATCCAATCCAATTTAACTCTCTTTAACTATTTGTTGGGCTAGAATATTCAATTAAAACATTGACTATTTGAACTCAATTTAAATAAGATACATATATAAATTATATGAAAAATTAAGTGAATAGTAATAGGAGAAGTGAAATTTTAAAACATGCTATTGTGAGTGTTGAATGATTATGATGAGAAAGTAGATGTGACTATGTGAGAGTCACGAACAAATTAAGTAAGATACCAATATTCGATAATTATTTTTTGAATTCATTATTTGAACTTATCATTTTATCTAAAGCGTTGAGATCAATACTCTTTTCTGACTATGGATTATCAGATACTTGCAATTTTTTGTATTTCCAATGGGTTTGGATTATTATTTTTCTATTTTATTCATATCAAGAAATGTGTATTTTCTTTGGCTCGAAGGTTCTGTAAAACCGTTTCTGCGGAGTATCATCATTGATGGCTTTTGCGAATATGAAAAAAACGAATTTGTAGTTTTTCAACGAAAAATCCCAAACAAATTGATGTATCCAAGAAATCATATCTAAAGTATTCAAAATTCAACATAAAAACTAACTGAATTGAGTAAAAAGCAAAATATATAAAATAATCCTAAAAAAAAACTTAAATTAATTATTCAAAATTTTCGATTTTAAAAATGCCAACTACCTATTTTATAGCCGCTTCTCCTATTATTCAGTTTTTTCGTATTTTGTTTGAAATATTTCAGTTATGCAAAAAGAATATAAAAAGAATAAAAATGCCACCTGGGTATCCACGTGGCTCGTGAAAAAGTTCCACCTCCTTCACTGCCTCTCTCCATCTTCCCTGTATAAAAATTGTTTCTTTCTCCACCACCTACAAAGATAGATACACGCACATCAATTTTGTGTGTATATCTTTCTAGGGTTTCAATTTCAATTTCAATTTCAATTTCAATTTCCCCCCTTACGAATGGCGAAGAAGAGGAAATCCGAAGCGTCGCGCCTCGACGAGGTCGATCGAGGGATGTACACCACTTTCTGCAGCGCGGCCAACTCCCTCTCCCAGCTCTACACCCACGCGATGCACCAGCAGCGCCTCTCCTTCCAAGCCGGTGAACGCCACTCGCTGGTCTCTGCCGCTTTCCCTCCCTCTTTTTTTGGTTTTAATTTTATAATCAATTGTTTTTGTTTGTTGTTGATTGTTTCTCTTGTTTGGATGCTACTTTATCCGTCTATTTAAATGTATTCATGTTCTTGCAGTAGTTACACAGTTTTTCGCTGATGAATCCCTGTGAATTGAGTAATTAGTATGGCTGATACTCCTCATATGTGTATGAATTTTGATCAATGGGTTCTGGTTTTACTTTTTTGGGGGTATGTCTTTGGGGTTTATAATTGGTATTTTGGCTTAAACTATATTGAATAATGTAGTCATAACTGAGCACTGTTGATTATGGGTTTTGTGTTTATGCTCATTGTTTGCTTGTTGTTTTACCAATGTAGGAAAAGCTTTACAATTGGATTTCAAGGCAGCAAGAGCAAGGAGTTAGAGTGATGGGTGGCGACATACTCGCATATCTGCAGGTTTATTCTTCGACTCAGGAAATTGCTTTAATGTGTTCACCACTTGTTAATTAAGCTAGTGTACTTTATCAGCTCTTGGTGCTTATTGAATTGTACTCTTCACACAATGTGGATTGGGGTTGTTATCAATATATTCTGTGTGTTGCTTTATCACTGTTTCTATTCTTAATTAGAATTTTGTAGTGTATCTATATATCAGTAATCTGTTATATGAGCTGTAATTGTGTCTGTGGTGTTGAATTCTGGCACAAAGCTGGATAAATGATCCAAGAATGTGATCATGATAGTAGTCTTCTATAGTACTGAGCATTGAACCTGGATGGTTTTCTCGTGGCTTGTACTTTTGAATTCGAAGCCATGTGATTGCTGATTTGTTAGCTTCAATTCAAAACATGTGCATATGGAAGTACATTGTATTTTTACTTTGCTAATTCTTATGTTGGAAGGAATCAATACAGTTATGAACTTCAGGTGTTTTGAGTTCTGTCTGAGAACCATGGATGTTTTCTCTGGACTATTAAAAGTTTCTCATGATATTTGTGACTGCTGGTGCTGTTAGCATTTTCTTCTATGTTGATGAACTTTTATTGGTATTTTGAATACAACAATTTTTGCAATTGCTGTAGCTTGTTACTAGTTTGGTATCTGGCAGAGAGAGTGACTTCGAGAGATACAGACCTGTACTAACTTGATGCGCGTCTTTACTTCTTTGTAAATATATATGTTTATGGTGAAGGTCACAAAACAAATTCAGATGCTGTTGTTCAGCTGGTAGTCTATATAGTCTTGTACATTTCTGTCATAGTTGTCTTGTCTGGTCCATCATTTCCTTTCATAGATTTGTGGTTGAAATGAGACCCCCTTCTTTGGAAATATAACTTGTGACATGAAAGAAGGTACTGACATCACTGCTATTACCATGAAATCTCATAGCTGGTAGATGGCTCAGAGTTTGCTATTGAAGCTCAAGGAACTTGGATTCTTTCTTATCATATTGCCCGTGTTTTATGTATTATCCCGATTTCTAATATGGAAGCTTAGTTAGAGGGCTGGATGGACTAACGTTGTGACACTGTTTTGTTCTTTTCAACATATGCAGAACGAACTTGATTATGGAACAGAAGAACCTCCCCTGTCCCATAGGCAGCAGCAAGCGCAGCCGCAACCTCACCCTCAACAACAGCCTAATAATTTAATGCAGTTACCTCAAACAGGAGTTCCCCTATCTTCTAATGCGTTTGGTCCTGCAACTACTGGACAAGGACTTCGAGCAGGAAATTTAGATCAAAGTAAGAATTATGTGTTTTCAAATGCTCTCTCTAGTCCAGTGCGTCGCACTCTCCAGCACTATCACTTATCACAAGGTGGTTTCTCCTCGAACAATGCCACAAGGAGCAATGAGAACAGCAACAGTCAAAACAGAGACGCCAACCCTCTCAGTTCCAACGACACTTTAATGGATATGCATTCTGATAGTCCAGGTCACGACTCTCCTTACTGAAGTAGTCCAATGTATGTTTTGGAGTCGGAGAATCCCATCCGGTGATGAGAAAGCGATGAAATTATGATGATGATGGTGGTACTAAAAGAAGCAAATTGCGAAGGGGGAGTAAAAGAAATCGATTGAAGTGTGAAAAGGGGGGTGTTGAATAGCTTGAAGGGAGACATGGTTTCTGTTGGTGTTTATGTTTGTCTAGTATTGTCCTTCTCTGTTTCTTATGTTTTTGGAACATCGAATGTGTCGAAATATCCTTTATATAGATATATTCATTTAGTTTTTCTCGTCTTAGTGATTATTCTGGTCACTGATTTTTGGTACTGGGTTGAAAGTTGAAACTCAAATCATAGTTTTGGTTTTGGATTTGATATTATAGTAGTCTCTATCAATAATGAATTGATGTTCTTGATCTGATATGGATTAGTTTTACATTACAATTTGCTTCAAAACCAACCCTCAAGGATGAACTACCTCCACATTATACTCAAGCACAGCATCTCCATTAGTATAATTCACAGTGTGAGTCTTCACAAAAATAGTCCCCTGAGCCCTTCTAAACCGCCCCCGGCCTCCGACCACTGCAAGCTCACGGCGGCTCTCCGTCACCGGATTCCTCGATAACACGCTCAACGAGCTCCCCTTGTACTTCCCCGCTGTGAATCCAAGATCTACACACATCACCAACGTCAGATTCTTTCCCTGGCTCGACGACATGTACATTCCCTGAGCATTCCCGACGACCTCGGACGTTGCTTCTGGTCCCTCCGTCAGCACGTCGTCAATGGCATAGACCGACCCGAACGCCAGCAGGTCGCGCGGCCCTGCGATGCGGACCGCTGTGGGCTTGGCACCACTTAGGACGTCGTGGAGGAAGAAATGGAGGCATGTTTTTTTCAGCTTGGCTGGTTTGTACGTCGAGCTTTTGCCGTAGTACTTTGACTGCGCTGGTGTTGTGTATGTGGTGAGGAGTAGAATGCAGGTGAAAATAATTGCTCTCTCCATTTTTTTGAAGAAAAAAGTTTAATTTTATGTGTGGTAATTTTTGTGGAGAGGGGTTTGTGATTTATAATAAACGAGGGATTGAGGTTGACGGTTTTTGCAAGTCATTAAATAGTGTAAATTTTAGTTTATCAACTTTATAATATATAATTAATGTATGTGTGTGTGGATTAATTAGTGCAATTGCAGTCGGGAGAGGGAATTGGATCTGGTTTTATTGATATGTGTGTGTATTGGTGCAATTACAATTGAGAGGGGAAATTGGATCTTGTTTCCTTGATTTGTGCCAAACAGTGATTAACAACTCAAAAATTTCTCTATGATTACAACTAATAATAAAAAAAGGGTAAGAGTCGATGATCGGGCCTATCCCTGCAATTACAACTAATAAAAAAAAAAGGTAAGAGTGGATGATCGGCCCTATTCCTGCAATGGGTGGCTGATCATCGGCCAATTGGGATCGGCCAAGGCCGTTCCGACGGCCATATGGGAGGAGCCTTTGATAGGCCTTTTTCTCGCAATGGAGAGCCGATGAGGGCCGATCACAAAGCCTCTCGATCGGCCCTTCCATAGTGGCTTTGTGATCGGCCCTTCCATGGTGAATGCTCTTACAACTAAAAGATTTCTATACATATGGTAAGAATTTGAATATTATGTTGAAATTCGAAAAGTTATTCAATACTTGGATCTCACTATTACCATCATTATAAACGTCATTCCGTCATAGAACTTTGCACGAACAGTATGAAGTCCTCAATCATTATTTTTTATATGAAACTATCTTTTGAAGCTTTGAGTATGATGGAAAATATAGTTATAGCCGAAACCGAAACGTATTTATGGCATTTTATATAATGATCTTATTGTTGTGCACTGTAAAATTCCGGAAGTGGAATTCACTTGAAGTGTGAGAAGCAATTTCGGTGGATAAATCATGGACAATATTTGGGATGCTCATTACCAATTTTATCTTATGCCAAATGAAGATGATAAGGTTGTTTTTTGAGTCTCTCTATGTCTAATTACATGCCTTCAACTTTATATTGAGATGTTGATGTGCTGAAAAAAAGGAGTTGGGAGCGTATGTATTGAATTTGAAACAAAATTAGTTCGTTTGAATGGAGGCCTAGTTTCTCTTTGGGTCTATGTTTGTCTCTTTGGGTTTATGTTTGTCTAGTATGTCTCTTTAGGTTGAGACTCATTGTCTCTGTGGATACGATACTCTTTGCTTACTATTTGTTACATTAGCCTCGTACATTTGCGGATATACTTGTGTTAAAAATAACCCGAGTCAATGGCCACTACCTCCACAGTATTCTTTGCCATCTTTCTCCATTTTGAAATTGAGAATGGAGAGCTAGAAGAATTAACATGAAATATCAGGGATTGAAATATCACAGTTTTAAATTACTAGCTGCGGGAGAGAGATGAGACGGAATAGAGGTGACGAAGATGAATGGTTGGCGTCGCAAGCCCGGAGGAGATGATAGCGACGGCGGTGGCTGGAGCGACATTGGTAGCGATGGTGGTAGCTGGTGCAGAATCGAGAGGGAGAGTGGACGTGAGAACGGCTGGGAGGAGGAGGGGGAGGTGGCGATTGAGAGTGGAGAGAATGTGTTTGTTTTGGATATTGGCGTGAGATTTTGAGCAAAAATAGGCAACTTTCAACATTTGCTCTGGAATTCATAAGTCCCACGTGTGTCCACGCTTTACGACATCCCAATATTTTACTCTCGCCAATATATATACTCCCTATGTCCATTACACGCGACGTGAGGATTTTTATTTTGGACATGATATTTAGGAAAATGATATTTATGGCCAAGAGAATAAAATAATAATAAGACAATAAAGTATTCTAATAAGGAAAAGTAAAATAATAGTGATAAAAGCGTTGTTTTTAGTTGGAATTGTGTGTCCGGTCAAAGAGTTTTGATCAAGAATAAGGATGATGAGACATTTAATTTTGTAAAATTAAATGATATAGTGTTGACGTCGAAGTAGATGACCGCAGTATATTCATTTTCTCAAAACTGATTCTCGTTGAGTGGTAAATAATGAATTAAAGTTGGTTTAAAATGTGATGAGCTATGAGAAAAGCTTATGAGATTCTTTAATACTCCATTCGTCTCACTTTAGTAATCTCCATTATCCATTTTAGTTCATCTCACTTTATGAGTCCCAGTTCAAATGTTCTATATTTGGAAACAACAATAACCCTCCTTATTCACCTTAATTCCAAATTCTGTCATTCAAAATAAAAGTTTAATTAAACCAAAAAACCACCCCACAACCCCTTTGCCTTCCATCTCTCTCTTTGCACAACAAGATAATTCTTTATGCCCTAAATCGATCACCCCCATCACCACCCTCTCCACAACCCGCCGCCATCACCACCCTCTCCACACCTTCAACCTCTGCCTTCGTTGGTCTATTGGTCATTTGACCAAAGTTTGGTGTCGAATTGTCCCCAATCTCAACCGTCATCCCTGAAACCCCGTCGGCCGAATGAGAAAGTGAGTGGGCTGGTCAAGCCTAGGCCCGGGCCTGGTGAGGCCTGTCTGCATTTAGGCCCAGCCCAAGGTAGGCCCATGTTGTGGTGGTCTGGGCCTAGGTTTTGGTATAAATAATGGGCCCAGTCTGACCCCAATTGATAAGTGGGCCGGTCAGGGCCAGGCCGAGCTGAGCTAGGTCGGGCCTAACAGTAATTAACAACTAAGTGCTTTCTATGTGATTACAACTTAAAGATTTCTTTACGTACTGAAATTCGAAAAGTTATTCAATACTTAGATCATTATAAACGTCATTCTGTCATACTCTCTCAACGTCCCGTATTTGACCAACACGAGTGTTAAGAAATTGTTTGACTTTATAAAATAAAGTGGGTAGAAAAGTTGGTGAAACGTGAGATCTACTTTTATATATTGATTTTATAATAAAATGTGATTGGAATGAGTTAGTGGAATGTATGGTCGACTTACCAAATATGGTAAAAGTGAAATTAGCCATTTATTGGCATACGAACGAAAAAGAAAAAATAGGACATTTAATGGCGGGACGGAGGGAGTAGAACTTTGCACAGACAGTATGGAGTTCTCAATTACTCCCTCCGACGCTAATAATTCGTCACCATTTGACCGGGCACAAGTTTTAAGAAATGTAATAGAAAGTGAGTTGAAAAAGTTGGTGGCATGTGAGTCCTACTTTTATATACTTCCTCCGTCCCTCATTAGGAGTCACACTTCCGTTTCTGCACTCGTTTTATAAAAATGATATAGTTAAAGTGGAGAAATGGTAAAGTAAGAGAGAAAATAATGTAGAGAAAACTAGTTTTTATAATAAAATGTGTGTGTAAAAGAGTTAGTGGAATGTAGGATACTAATTTTTGAAGCTTTGAGTATGATGGAAAATATAATTATAGCCGAAATGAAACATATTTATGGCAACTTATATAATGATCTTATTTGTTGTGAAGTCTACACTATAAAATTCCGGAAGTGGAATTCCCTTGCAAGGAAGGGCGAGAAGCAACCTCCGTGGAGAAATCATGGACTATATTTGGGATGCTCATTACCAATTTTATGCTATGCCAAATGAAGATGATAAGGTTGTTTATTTGTCTCTCTTTGTCTAATTCCATGCCTTCAACTGCCTTCTGCTTATATTGGAGTGTATGTGTTGAAGTTGAAACTAGTTTGAAAGGAGGCATAGTTTCTCTTTGTGTTTTTATGTGTGTCTAGTATTCTCCTCATCATGTGATGATTTTCTGTTTCTTATATTTTGAAATATAGATGTGTCAACCACAAAATTAATCAAAAACTATGTAGTATGGTGCCAACCATAGTTTGGGATTGTGAAGAAACACATAGTCAACATATATGTTTTGAGTGTCTAACTTTGACTACTAGAGAAGAGCTACATAGAATCTTTCAAATCAAGAAAGAAATTGAAAGCGACATATTAGAAGTAATTCAAACAACAAACTGGAGAGGTTTGTTTGATGCTTCTTCAAACGTAATTATTTGAAGTCCATCTATAAATACTCAAGAACCCTATCCTTTCACACTTATTTAAAATTTGCTCAATTTTGAATTTTAGGCATTCAAGCTTTCAAATTATCGATTTTAATTTTTTTAAGAAGCAAATTATATACTTCACGGAACTCGATAATAAATAATACTAATAATTTGTTTTTAGTATTCTAAGTCCAAATCGAACAAATTATTCTCGTGAATAATTTGTTCATAGTTGGAAATAATTAAATCCCCTTCGACCAAGAATTGTAAGTTAGAGTAGAAGAAGACCATATATATATGTAGCAAGGTTACCACTACCAACTTAAGTTTTAGCACAATAAGTTTAACTATATGCTATAGGTTACTTGCACCCAACTCTAATTTTAGTTAATGGACTGATTGATAGGTTCGTATTCTGTTCGAACCATGTACTACAAGTTCTACAACTATTTGTGTGCTCTACTTGTCAGTATTTAACTTTGGATGTTATTCATGAATTGTCAAAATATACACTTCACAAGTCACGTATGGTAGTCGTTGAAAACTAAAGATGTCTTGATACCAACTAAAGTGTCAAATAAACTAAGAATTAAAAGAAAGTTTTTAGTAAGGGAAGTTATATATATAATGCTTAGCATTTGAGTGCAAATTTGAGTAGGATTCCCCATTACCAATATACCTTGCAAGGGAAAGGACCAATATATACTCCTACTTCGGTAATATTTCGATGCACAATGTATCAATCCTACTAAAATCTTCGAGAGTTAACAATGTATCAACCCATTGCTTCTAGCTTTTCTTAAATCAACGACAACGAAGGCAACAAATGGATCGATTTATGAGGTTGAAGATGCTTCCTCGACCGTACGAAGTCAGACTTGAGATTGATCATTGAGTGCATGATCTCGTCAGACTATCCCAAGGATCATTTGAAAATTTACAAAAATATACGGAAATCGGCGTGGAGAATTAAAGTCCCTCGCAGATGCATGAAACGGATTTGGAGGTTTTCGATTTAAGGATTAAGAACAGACGCGCATTACCGTGCAAATGCTCTTCAACGAGGTGAGAATTCTATGCACTGAGGTCTCCGCTATTACTAATTTTTTCCCATAAGAGTATCGCTCTTCAAAGAAATCACCAAGGTAAGGCACTATTTATTGAAAAATTTGGCAAAATAAAATAAAAAGCCAAATGCAAAGCAATGCGGCATATAACACACTAATCTTTTAAACACAATATTTCATTTGGCGCAATTTCCATTTTTAGAAGTTAATTTTTTCCAATTTAGGAACCTTTAAGAAGAAAAAAACTCAGTTTGAAGTTAATTTAGATTGTTAATGACGTATTGAGATTTGAGACCCTAATTATTAAATTAATCTAATTAGAATTGAATAATCTATACGCAAGAGTATTGTATTTTAAATCTCATATTTATCCATCTTTTGCCCTTTCTTTCCAAATTCCAAAAAAAATTCAAATTAACGCGGTGATTTCACATCCAAAATTCCAATTATTCCCGCCGCCGCCGATTTTCACACTCAGCGCATCCAAGCCCAGTTCATCCAGATCTACGCCTACTATCACCGATCAGAATCGCTGTACATGCCGCGTCAAGGTAAATCGCGTATCCCGATCTCTGTATTTGCGAATTTTGTATTAATCATCTGTTGCTGTTCATGGCGGACCTATAAAATGCCTTTTACCGGCATAACTCTTGACTAAAATTGTATTTGTATTAATTTGCTGGTTTTAGTGTTAATCTGAAAGACTCGATCTATTAATCAATCAATCATCTGGTTTAAATTGTTTTCTCGTAGCTCCGTTTTTTAATCGAATTATGGTAAACATCATACCGTTTTTCTCCAATTCAACTGTAGGCAACTGGAATAGTAGTATAATTTATTGGTTGTTAATTGCTTCTGTTTAGCAATCGAAGTGGTGTAGCTGATGCTTCTGCCTGCGAGCCTTGTTTGTTTAAATTTGTTTTTTCCATAATTTTTTTTTGCATACACGCTTGACAAATCTGATAATGTATAAATGATTCCGAGATAAATTGGGGCTAACCTTGTGGTGTCATTGCAGTGAAAGATGAGAAATTCTCAGCCTGTCTACTTTTGTTCTCAAACTACTGATTTCATTTGCAGATAATCTTCCATGAAGTCATATGGACCACAGAAGAGAAAGAGAGTTGATGTAAACATAAATCAGGATGAATGCATCGATGCTAATGTAAAGAAACCTGCCAATGTAACTGGTCAAGAGCCTCAGAGCACTTCAGGTTAGGCAACTGGATAAACTAGCATTAGTATTGTACATGGCATGGGCAGCAGCTTGTTTTTTACACCTTTCATCCTGTCTTATTTCTTGCAAATCTATCATGATTGTATTTATGTTCAATTAGGCTTTCTTGCATTTATTAACCTCGTTTCATTGAAATCCAGATTTATTATGTTGGGAGCTCGTGTTTATCTTATTTAGTCCGTTTTTTATGGTTAAAGGCTCTCATAATATTGTGTCTTTACTGCAGAGTGTCTAACAAGGCCACATTTAGATCATCCAATTAAACTGCAGGTTCCATCTAGAAAAATTAAGCTGCAGCTTTTCCCAATAAATGAACAAGCTCGCTTAGGATTAGAGAAGGTATGAAAAGTTTCATCTGCCCAACTACCCTACCTCCATACAAGAAATTATAAAATTGGATGAGAAAATGCACTGCATTGTTGTTTATTGCAGGATGGTCACAATCCATTTCTAGAGCTCACTCTAAGTGCTCGGAAGAGGATATCATCAGTTGTTAGACACCTGGATGCTAAGTGGAGTTCTTCAAGTGCAGTGACAGGTCAACTCATGCTTTTTCCCTACAACACAAAGTTGGAACAGTTGAAATCATGCAGAAGATGGACTTTGAATGACAGTGCCATCAGTGTATGGGAGGTGTATATTGATGTGGGCAGTCCTTCCATTTTCCGCCTAAGGTATGTACCCAGTCCGTTTTGATCTGTAGAATCTTCTCCTGGAGTTTGGATATTAACTTTATTGTTTTTTATTTTTAGGTATGGGTGGTTGTGCAATCATCAGACTGAGATGTTTGTCAGAGTTTGCAATTCTAGTCTTCCAGAGGCTCATACAGGTTCTGCGGACAAAATCAGCTCACCCAGAATTTTGGTGAGCCCAAATCACCAAGAGGCACAAACAAATGAATCTTGTGAAGTCCTTAAAATACAAGGAAATGCTGATAGAATTTTGTGTTCAGACATGAATGAGCTGAAAGCTTCAGATGCACTAACTGGTTTGGTGGTAATTTTCATGTCCATCTATTCATACATTTTTTGTTTACTTGCATCTATTTGTTCTGAGAATGGAGCTTTTGATGATAAAATAGATACATGTATATAGTTTAATGAAGGTTGATAGAAAGTGGAATGTGTGGGATTGGTGAATTGGGACACTTCCTTGACCTGGGTAAAATATTGGATGTATTATACCGTTCGATATTGCTGATCTAATCGGATGAATGTTAATGAATTACAGAAAGTAAATGGAATCTGAATTTATTGAATTAGAAGTTGAAGATATATAATGAAGATTGGTAGCAGCCAGGAAGAATTATCTCGGCCACTTATATCTCAAAAATTGTTTGAATATTTCTATACTGTTATGGCACTTAGAATTATCTTGAATTGTACTGAATTTGCATTTAGTCATATTTATTGAAGTACTGACAGATGGACACTTTCTAGACTAGTTGATGATCCTTGTTAGAGAGATTATTAGGTCATCAATGTCTGTATTTGTTCTTTTTAGGATGATAAAGTGACGACTGAGACTGATCCAGTTTGCCCGAGTGTACCTTGGGATAACGATATGACCATGTTGAGCATTGGAGGCCTCCTATCTGAAATATCATTGCAGGGGAAAATTAGTGGATCATATGCAAGCTCTACAAGCAAAACTCACGTGCAGCCTATTGCACCAACATCCGACTTGAGCATCCGTGATCTGCTCTCTCAAGATTCTTTCTTGGGTAAGATGAGATGTCCAAGCATGCAGCAGGAAAATGAATCATCCTTGCAACCTCTTTTTCTGGGATCCAGTGATGTAAGCATTGGAGGATTATTTTCTGAAGCATCATTACTTGCAAAGTTGAAAAAGTCAGATTCACAATCAGCGGAAGCAGGTCATGCACCACTCCAATCTCCATGGGATGATAATTTTACTACCTTAAGCATTGGGGGCTTGTTATCTGAGGCCTCGTTGGAGGCCAATGCTGGTAGTAAGGTGGAATTAAAAGAGATCAAATCAAGCTTTGAACCTCTTGCACCTTCCCGAAAGCCAAAACTATCAATGCATGAAGCAAACTTATCCATTTTAGATGCTGAAGAGACATGCCATGCTTTTCCCATCCAGAAGTTTCAGTCAAACAGAATTGGTACAAGCTCAAAACAATCCCAAATTCCAAGGGCTGCTAAGGTATATCCAGCACTCATTCCTTGATGAACTTTAATTTTGACTACATTGTTAGTTTCACATGCATGTGTAAGTCTAAAGGTACAAAAGCAGCTAACTGCTGAACATAACCAAATCAAGACTCTAGAGAGTGGTAATGGTTCTCTGGACCGTCCGGACAGTGAAAAATTGGGGCTGGAAAAAATTTTATGGTTACTATCAATTGCTGAAATATAGCTTGGTCAACATACATGCCTTGAAAAATGGAAGGTTCTGCCACCAACTTGATAAAAGCTGAATTCTCAAGTTTTAATTTTTTTTCCACCAACGGAAGCCTTCTTAGTTTCATACTGAGCCATCTTTACACTTTGTATTTTTGGAGTTGCATGTCATGTTATGGTTGATAATCTAGTAAATGAACATTATCTTTGTTCATTGTAGACGATCAATGGAATGCTTTTTCCCAAAGATTCTTCTCGTCAAGGATTGGACAAAGATTGCTTGCCTCGTCCAGTAGGAACCTTTGATGAGGATAGTAGACTATGGCCTTTCAGGGATCAATCAGGTTGCAGTTCTCTCTTTATCAATTGCTGAAACATCTAAAGTTCTCTCAATGCTTGAGCCTTCATACTCCAGACTAACTAATTATGCAATTAAAGTCTACAAACTAACAAAGTATACATTTCTTATGTTGGTAGAATGACCCTTCGATTGGCTATTGGATGCAGCTGGAGCTGGTTGAGACAACATTGATCTGCGTAAATATAATGTTTGATTCTCCAAGAAAGCAATCAAGAGGAGAAACTTGCTGTGGTCTTAAATTGGAATCATCGAGGAGCTTCTAATGCAACGCCGGTTCTTCTTAAGTAAATTTTGTAGTTTACATTTGTTCAACACTCTTGAGCAAGATGTGTTTTGGTTGAGACAGAAGAATGGTTCAAACTCTCTCTCTATTTAGAAAATTGTTTACTCAAGGTACACACTACACACTGTGTATATGATTTTCACAATAAGATGAGCTTCTTCCATATGGGATTCAATTTTTTGTTATTAAACACTAACTCAATATTCTCTTCTGTCTTTTTGAAACCAACAAAATAATGTATACATCTTTGATCTCTATCTTTGTTACTCAACTCCAAATTTATAACCATGAATCAATCTGATCTTCGTTGCCTTGGATAATTTTTTTTTCTTATTGTGCTTTCATGTCTGATTCCATTTCATTCATACACACATGAGATAAAGCCAAGAAGACATTATTCATTCATATAGAATCATCATCAGATGTAAAAAGCCAAGAGGAGAAAAGGATATGTACACAATCCCACTTCATTCTAGCTGGAAAAAGTAGTAGCAAAATATTACAGTTCTGAACAATGGAGGAAAGAAAAGACCACTTGTCTTTGGCTTTGTAATCATGAAGTTCAAGAATCATAGTGGTTTTCTGTGAATTTGCTCTTGATCCACTTGAAGCTGCTTCTAAGGGATGACTTGAGCTTACCTTCCACGGCATACATATTGTATCCAGCCACCCTCTTCCTCCTCTTCACCTCCGGGTTGTCGGGCGGCCCGTTGAAGCTGTACGATTTGGCCCGATCTTCAAAGTCGAATCTTGCCTCAGCATATGAGGAAGAGTAATAAGGGAATGACCTGCTCTTCTCCATCAATTTTTTTTTTTCTGAAAAGTAGCCAAATGGTTTAGTCTTTGGGAGAGGAAGAGAGTGAATATATGGAAGTCAGGTGAGACAAATGCGTACGTTAGTGTGGGTGGGTTGCATTTGCATGGGCCATGAGTGTGACCTTGATTTCAAGATGAAAGATTTCTCTAAAGATTCATGTGTGCCATTAATCATCTCTCCATTGCACTTGGTTGTCGTTTTTTATTAATTTAAGAAGCAACCCTATGTACTAAATCATATTCTCTCCGTCCCATAAAAGTAGTACTGTTTTCTTTTTAGTCCGTCCTACAAGAGTATGCACTTTCTAATTTTGGAAACTCCTTTCTCTTTAATGAGATATGACTACTTTAGTTACTTTCTTTTTCTACCTCTCTCTTACTTTATCAATTATGCATTAAAACATGCGTCCAATCAAAAGTGCATATTCTTGTGGGATGGAGAGAGTACTACTCTCCACAAAAAAATAGGTTTAATTATGGACGACGCATATTTTAATCGGTAAAGAGGGAAATAGAGAGAAAAAAGTGGTGTGGTATTGTTAGTGAAAATGACATTCACCTTATTAGACCAAAAGAAATTTACTACAAATAAAATAGAGACTAATTTTAATGGACGATTCAAAAATAAAAACAAAATTGTCTTTGTTATCGAATGTTGTATGAATTGAGGTTTCATATAAATACGCAAAAAAGTCTACCCCATCAAATCAAAAGACAACGAGTAATAAGGTCTATAGTAAATGATGACCTAGATATGTAGACAATTGAATCGTTTTAATGAAATTGTTTAAATGAATATATATGCATAAGCACTTGATTGAGTATGTGAAATGATAAGCCTAAGTGGGAGTTGTATGAGTATGATAAGGTTGGTTGGGTGAAGTAATTAAAAATAGTGGTTTAGTGAGTTGTGAAAGGGATGGGGTGGTGGGGCCCAGAGGAGTAGTTTGGGCCCAAAGGGCTTTTAATATAGAGACAACAATAGTGGGAGTGTAAACCCTCCACTTTTAAATCAGGCAAATGGGGTTGTTTTCTCCCCTTAAATTGGTGGCCCTTCTTTTGTCTCCTAACTCTTTCCCCCCAGTTTTCCTACCTTTTCCAATCAAGTGATTTCCAGGTGCCGCGCTCGGAGTATACTCCTTTCGTCCACGATTAAAAGTCTTATTTACTCTTAGCATGTGTTTCCTAAATGGAAAATTACTACAAAAATCTCTAAATGTAGTTAATTTCTGATCATTCCCACCACTTTAAAAATAATTTTCTCAATTGTCTCATGGCCATAAATCAGGTGTCCTACATGTCTTCACTGTTACGGATAGTCCGTCTTTGAGCAATTTTTCTATCATAGTATCCAAAGAGTACTTACTTTATTTTTTCCTCTACTTTATTAAATTCACTCACTAAACACAACTTTCTTAAATTCTATGACGAAAAGAAACGCCTCAAATAATAAAGGACGGAGGGAGTACATCAAAAGATGAAGCCATTCCAAATTTTTTTGGCAATAGGATAATTAAATTGTCATTCACTTTCTATTATCTAATAGAGTGAATGAAATGCGAGGTCCATTTTTATAGTGGAAGAAGAATATTGTGTATCATAAATATGGAGTTCACACACCATACGTAAAATTTGCACAACTAATGGCCATCATAATTCGTGATTAATATAACCAATTGAAAGAGAGATCCTTTCTCTTCTCCTCAGTGGCCACCTAAATCTGGTCCTACTACTTCATTGCAGTTGGGACCAATTTGAATTTGTGTATGATATAAACTTAAATACAACGAATATCTAATTAAATACTTGCAATAGTCATATTTTACTACCAATATTACAACCAACCCCAGCCTGTACTTTTTTAATAGACAAGTAAACAGTAATCCACAGTCACAACACATATATAAACTCTGAGTAACTTAATACTATACACTATAGAATTCAAACTAAGTCACAGTCACCCCTACAGTGCTATTGAAGTAAGAAATAAACAGAAACTGCTGAAATGAATAATCCATAATGTCACTTTCTAAGTCACAAGCCCTTCCTCACCACTCAAGCATGCCCTGTTTAAAGCAGGTCAAAGCATTCTCTTTACTCAGCAAATAGTATAACCAGACTATATTCTCTCAAGGGGGAGGGGGGTCCACAGCCAAAACTGTTGTCACCTGCCTGCCAGCCTGTCCTCTGTTTTCTGAATCTTGTGTCTCCAAAGAAACCATCACACAGCAGTGTGTGAAGAAACTAGCTTGATCAGTTGGTGGGGTATAACACATGCTTCACTTTGCAAAGCCAAGATGTCTTCTAGTGCAATAGCAGCTCATGGAGAGATGCATGTCTCTAAAGTTACAAGGCTTTCCCACAGTGAAGGGTTAGCATCAAACTGATCTTCTCGCTGATTTCGAGCAGCATTGAGTGAGTCTGGGAGGGGCCGTTGTGGGATTTTTGCTATACACAGGGGCCACAGAAGCTAAAGAAAGAGAACATAGATTTGACTTGAATTTCGGAACACATGAGCATATAAGAAGTTGCTGGCCTCAACTGTTCCCATAATGGATATCTGATCACTGATAGCATCGCTAGAGATTAAAGAAATCGGCCCCATCCTCAACATCATCTGTCTTGATGTGTCCGGATTGAGCCATAAGGATTCTGTACATTCGCTTAGAACAAACCTCACCGAGTCGTCTATCATCACCGAGTAAGCCTTCTGTGGTTAAGTCCTTGAGCAGAAATTCCTTCTCGTGA
Organism: Salvia hispanica; assembly: GCF_029641045.1. NCBI lineage: Eukaryota > Viridiplantae > Streptophyta > Magnoliopsida > Lamiales > Lamiaceae > Salvia > Salvia hispanica. The sequence goes on from NC_142694.1 coordinate 16,477,713, forward strand.
ACCTGATAGTTTTGAAAAGATAAATAAGGTTTGCATAACCAAGATAATTAACTGAAAAGCAATACACAAACAGCGTTCTATAACATTGTTCTTAAACTTTGACGGCCCAAACTCATCTATTTCCATCAAAGGAAACAGTATTGGCAGAAAGATTCTTGCTCCGGAAATCTTCAGTACGAGTAAAAAGGAAGCATAATTTACATAAAGTCTTTATTGTACTGTCCAGGATATGCAATTAAGCTCATTTTTCAGAATTTTAGCAGCAATAGATTTTTTTTCCTTAGTAATGCAGTGAGAGTTTGCATGAAAAGGAGAAAACATTTATTTTCTCATGTACAAGACTCACAGATTTTTTTGGATCCATGTACACTCTTAAAAGAGACTTCATTGTAGGATATTTCTTCCATATGGCTATAGCGAACCGTGGCTGCACCTTAGGGATAGCCACCAATACCTTTAGCCTGCATGATGAAATAAACTGTAAATGCCATCCTCTTAACTGACAACAAAACAATAGCAAATGCACACACACAAACACATGCTACAGATTCAATGAGGGACTTTTGAGTTTAGTTAGTATATTTTCTTTTGAGTAGAAACACATATACAACATGTAAGTACCCAGTCCAAAAACCTAAGGTCAAAAGAGTCAGGTAAGTTTCAAGAATTTGAATAAGCAGCCTACCTAATCTGATACGCAGTTACATTTAACCATTACCTCTAGTGAGTACATACTTAAAACATTTCAAGAGAAGTATGCCTAGCCCACAAGCCTAAAAGAGTAAAAGTACAGATTAAAGGTTATGCCAATATTTACTTAACCTAAAAACTGACCATATAGGCAAACAGAATGCTCTTGCAAAAGCAAAAGATGACAACTCTATATCTAGCTAAAAAGGTGCATGTATTCAAATTTGATCCTATAAAACTTGGGGTCATTCCAATACAGAACTTCCTGAGAATGACGAAAAAGTAAAGACTTGATCATTTGGCGTTTGGATGAAGATATTTACCACAAATTTTTCTTAATTAAATTCCTATCAACACAGTCTTTAGGGATAGCAGATCCATTTGCGTTAACTGAAAACCGCGTCAGTCTTTTCCTGCATTAAAAACCAGAGGATTATTAAGCATAATTATAAGTATAATCCACACTAGCGATAGCCAATTTCTACCACTAAATATATTGGATGCTTTAGAGTGAACGAATTAATTATGCTAAAATTAAAATAATAAGCCTTGTAGGAGAGTTGGTTTGATGCTTATAGTCGTCACACTGTATTGAAACAACCAAATGACGAATTTTTTGCACTCACTTTGGTTGTATCAATAGAAGTATCACTGCACCTAAATTCATCCTCATATTGAAAGTCATATTGAAGCAGACCAGCATGCATACATATATTTTACTTTTCCAGCAAAAATCTTCAACTCTGACTCACCTAAATTGGCAATTTGCGAGGCTGCAAGTTAAACCGACCACATGTTCAGCTAATTCAGCTTCATCAACACACTGCCTTGAATGTACTTTAGAAAAATGGGTGGTCAATTTCGCAAAGGCCTAAACAAGAAAATAGGTTTATTCAGTTCAAAATCCGATAAGATAACTATGGCACATCATTCCATTTCTTTCAAAGTACAGTTTTTCAGTAACCTCCTCTACAGCAGGTCGCTTCCAACCAGGGTTGTTAGCAGGGTTCTTGTAATGTGCTTGTTCCCTACACCAGCCACACCATGGATATCTTTAAGTGGATACAACAAGATTGAATTTAAATGTGCAAATCATTTAGGGGTGCAATAAAATTTAAAAAAAAAAAATAAACTTAGAAGGGCATTACATGTCTTTCTCTTGTTTTTTCTGATTTTTTTCCTTTCAGGGGGAGAGGGGACATGACAGTAAAAAGAACAAACAAAACTCATAATATCAGTAGTTATGATGTGTTCATGTTGTTTATTGTTAGATGTTTTGAATGAATTCCTAATAAAATAACCTTGTAAGAAAAAAATGATGCACGCTTTCTTTTACTCTGCTAACCTTTTGTTGATGTAGGCCATAAGCTTATTTGTGACGTAACATACAGTGTGATGAGGATAACAACGTTGAACACTCTTAACATGATCCATCAGGCGCTTATTCACGACAAGGTTACAGAACTCTTCAGCTTCATATACAACTAGAATATAAGAGACTGTAATTCTTTCAGGAGCAATCTGCCAATAAATAATTAGAGTCAATCTTGATTGAATTGAAGTTGCATAACCTCCAAATCTTACATTAATAATGTTAGGAGTAATACAGTCTTATATAACGAGATATAAATTAAGTAGGAGTGTGTTGCAGTGATCACCAACAGAATCATGTTCGAGTTTGTAGTGTAAATAAGACAGTAAGAACACGCTGTTCGGTTTCCAGATTGTATTGAAGATGTGAATGAATAACACACAGATAGGATCATAACTAGAACTAAAGATCAGCATTCAGCAATGTCACTAACATCTTAAGTAACATGGAACTATACTTAACAATAACATTCACTTGTAATGCCAGCTCAGTGTTTTAAAACAAGCAATTTTCCTTAGCGTTTTAAGCCAGAGTTGCATAGTTAACATTCACTTGTAATGACATCTTTATGATTTCTTGAGTGATGCTAGATATATAGATAATATCGAAAGAAAGGCATGGTATCCTGTTTATTCTTGTGGAATCAAGAGCTCAATAAATCAGAAGACGATAGCAAGAAACTAGAGCACGAGGGGGATCAGAAAAGGCAGCGGGGAATCAGAACTAAGAAAACAACATGCTAAAAGTCCAGTATGTACATAGATTTCATGGTAATAGAAGAGCTACTGAGAAGTGAAGTAAATAATTACCAGAGAAACTTCTTCAGGAACAGCCATATTCCATATAATAGTTCTTTCCACTGGATTTGATGTTATTCGATATGAGAGCCCCTTTTCAGCAAATCTAGTGAGAAGATGTCCTATACTAGAAAGTAACAAACTAACTTAGGCACCTAGCAAAATTAAGTAACCCGATTTTTTTAAGTATAGAAGTAAAGAAAAAAAAGCAAATAAAAATGCAATCTTTCCAAAAGATTATTATTTGGAAAAAGAACAAATATCCTACCTCCAATTGCTCCCAGTTCAATCACTTTTGTATCAATCTCAGCAACAATGGATTTGAGAGCATATTTACCCTTTTCCCATTTCTGCATTTCCTTCTCCCGTTTCTTCAACTCAGCAGCCTCAGCCTTTGAAGCAGCTTTAAGCAACTTCTCTTGCTATTTAAGTTAAATCAAGTAGTGCAGCTATTAATCATCTGATAACTTCAATAGCGGAAAGAGAGCCATCTCTTATTTAAGATATTAATAAGAGATTGTGTGCAAGGACTTACTTCTTTGAGCCTTTTCTTTTCTTCCATCAGACGAAGTCTTTCCTCCTTGGCTGTTCCCTTTTTATTCACTGTGTCATTTCTTTTCTTTTTCTCTTTCAAGAAGCATGTATTGTTATCCCGTTGATTCAAAATCTGATCTGTATCGTCTAGTTTACTAGCTTTGTCATCACGACTGACATGTGCCTACATTAGATCTTTATTAAAGCCACTCAAAAGGATAAACACATCTCAAACAGGAGTATTGGAGTAAAACCATTTTTTACAAAAAGGCATATTAAGCATCACTATTACTAACACAATTATAGACCTGAGGCAGAGGCAGGACACAATATTAATAATTCACAATTCACAAATGATCCTTAGTTGCTTCAGTATGCTACCAATTTACATATCCGTAGATGGCCTTAGAAAATCAGAGAAACAGCAGCAGTAGATATAGCAAATTGCAAAAGGAAGTTGCAGTTGTATTCTCTTAAGTCTCCCAATTCTATCTGCAGAAACTAGACAAGTGTACTAGACAAGTGTACTTTGCAGGATATGAAGAACAGAAAAGGGAAATTGTGAGGCAGGAGGTATCCATTAATGCAATTTCCCAGCATCAGAGTTTTCAATTTTAAACTATAGAGAGACTCAGGAGAGGTATCATTGAGAGCATGAAATTGCATGTCAAAGTAACTAACCTCAGATATGCCATCGTCTGATGTTCCAGGAATTGAACAGTCTTCTAAGATATGCATTCTAGCTGAGTTCTGTGTGTCTTTCTTTTGATGTTGAAAGGAAGTCCCTGAAAATCAATGATGAGCAACTCAGTGGTTTCTTTTCTTTTCTTTCTCCTTTTTGTGAAAAAAGGTTGCACTAGAGTGACTTTCAATTATATGATAGCATCAAGAAACAGATTGATATCAGTACCACAAGAAAATGACGAGGATTCACCCCATCTCGATGGAACTCCTGTCTCATCTTCCAATCTAGCAGCAAAAGTACTTGCATTATCATCCATAGCTCCAATTCGACCAATATCTTCAGATTCATCATCTGAATCCACACATATCCATCCCTTGATTTCTAAAACAAAAGACATGGATATGATTATAAGAACTGCAAGCTAGGGCTGCAAGTACATAATCCATGTTAGATTCATTTAGTTGTTTAACAGTTATTCAGGGAAATTTATCATATCAAGCAGCCTTAGTGTTTAATTCAAAGTTGTATTAAATCAAATAAAGAGATCATGATAAGGATTTCAAACTACTGCTTTGAGAAAATTACAAGATAGTGACCAAGCGTAAGCCAAAGCATGTGCTGCTGACAAACAACAAGCACGTAATGGTTCAAAAGAAAGCACATAATACGCAAAGTTGATTCTTGGAATAGCAAACAGGAACAATTTAAACTCACCGCCAGAGTTGTGGTTTGTAACAAACGGATGAGCATCTTCAACAGTGGAGATTCTTGTGCTGATCGCAACCTTAGGTTTTGGGAGTTCAGAAATTGGAGTTTCGGCAACTACAAGTTCCTCAGGAGCTAAACCTTGTGCAATAAAACACAAAATCCGGTAAATGCATAAACAAAGAATCTTCACATTGCTTAACAGGCACAGCAGAGCATTTTGTCTTTACATAAGGATTATGCATAAGGATTTCAAACTACTGCTTTGAGAAAATTACAAGATAGTGACCAAGCGTAAGCCAAAGCATGTACACAAGCATGTAAAAGTTCGAAAGAAAGCACACAATATGCAAAGTTGATACTTGGATCAGCAAACAAGAACAATTTAAACTCACCACCAGAGTTGTGGTTTGTAACAAACGGACAAGCATCTTCGGCAATGGAGATTCTTGTGCTGATCGCAACCTTAGGTTTCGGGAGTTCAGAAATTGGAGTTTCGGCAACTACAAGTTCCTCAGGAGCTAAACCTTGTGCGATTAAACACGAAATCCAGTAAATGCAGAAACCAAAGAATCTCCAAGTTGCTAAACAGCAAAGCATTGTCTTTACAAAAATAATAACTATACACCACTCAGATTGAACTCCCTCGATATTTGATTGCACGCAACTCAAATACCACAATCCAATTACGCCCAACCCTGAAATTCAATTTTCAGAAATACGACGGGGACTGGGAAATTACCTGAAAAGGAGGATATTCCTCGAGAGCATTTGACGAAGGACGCATCGGAGAATGGCGTATCGGCGACGAAGGAATGAGTATTTGACTTGATTGGCGTGGGGTCATCGTCAATGATGAAGACGGTGGAGTTACTAGGGTTTGAAAAGGTGTCGGTTTTTTGTTTCTTCTTGGATTGAGGGAATGGCGGCGGCGTAGTGAGGTCAATCGCTTCGTCTCGGAGACTCCGGCGATTTCGGCCGGGTTCGGAATCGGAATCGGAGTCGGAGAGAATGTCGACGGGAATTGGGCGCTGCATTTCGTCGTCAAAACACACTGAATTTTTTTGAGACTAATTTGCGCGGGATCAAAATTGGGCTTCATTGGGTCATAAATGATAAATCTCATATATTTGGGGACTCAACACAAATTTATTAAAGTTTGGGGCATTTAATGCTAATTTTCATTTGTGTGGGGGTCAATTAGTAAGTGTCCCCTCTTCCAAGAAATTTTGATTCTATTCAAGAAAAAGGAAAATAAAGAGTGATAAAAATCCGAAAAAGAGATTTACAATTACAAATTCATTAGCTCAGAGTTTCATTCTCCAATTCGTTGCAGCAATCAAAATGGTTAGCTGTTCTTAATCACGGAGTTTCGGTTGAACAATTTTCTCTCAATTTAGATCTCGCGGCGTGACTTTTGATTGAATTTTGGTAGGAAAACGGAGGGAACAGTTTGGAGACGAAAATCGAGGCGTTGCTGAATGTGGAGAAACAAATGAGACAAATCGGCGACGTGGCAGGAACAAGGAAGGCTGTCACTGATATTCTACAGCTATGCATCGATGCCGGCGCGTGGGCGACGCTCAACGAGCAGATTGTGCTCATCTCCAAGCGCCGGGGGCAGTTAAAGCAGGTCTGATTTTCGATTTATCGTGTTTATATTTATTTATATTTATATTACGTTCATAATGATTAAGTGTATCTTGTTTTAGTTAAAGTTGAATGATTTAAATTAGCTGGAATGACTGAGGGGTGTTAAATGAGGTGGTATCTTAGTCTCTTAGACATGGTCAGTTAACTGTAGTTCTACCTTGTGATAGACGTACAAGTACAGATGGTTCACCCGTATGTCTGATTTGTTGCTAGGTTCAAGATATCAAATGAGTGCTTGTCGAAAAATGTGTTTCTGGTAATTTGGTTTACTGATCATACGGGTAGAGTATGTAATAATTGCTTCAAAGCATAAGTAGGTAGCATTTTAAACGAAGGGAAAGCTGAAAAATTAGTAAATAGATTTTTCATAAAAAAAACACTTTTACATCTGAATGACGATTTAGCCTGTGTTCTACTGTGTGTTATGAAAACTTTAAAATCCAGTTTGCGGGATGTGCTGCTAACACTGTGGGAATTAGCAGATTCTACTTTGTATTCAGTTAACAAAAGCTAACAGCTGAAAAAACACTTAGAATTCCTGGCTAAATCTAGTTTTCAGCTTTTAGAAGTTTCTAGACACGCTGTAAGAAACAGAAGATGAAAGAATAAAGATGCAGGTTACATTTTGTGCTGCCTCTCGAGTAACTGAAACGTTTAACATGTCTTAGCCTTCTGTTGCTCTGATCCGTTGCCTATTGTGTCTTTTTTCACTGTAAAATATGGATACACACGTAGATTGAAGAAATTGATGCAAATTGATGCACTCTTAGCTTCTATTGCGCAAAGTTCTTTCAGCCACCGAACATATCCAAATGATGAGTCACATCAACTAGTATTCATAAAAAGATTGGATTCTCATATTTACTGATTTTCATTTGTGTCTGCGTTTGGAGAATAATTATTTGTTCTGTACTTTTGTTGTTTTTGTTATTATGCAGGCTGTACAAGCAATGGTCCATCAAGCTATGCAATATATTGATAAAACACCAGATCTTGATTCTAAAATAGAGCTTATAAAGACACTTAACAGTGTATCTGCTGGGAAGGTGATTTTTGCACTCAGTTTTTCTACATCTCCCTTGTCTTCGGACCTCAAGTTTTCTACTTTATTTCTAAATTCTTATTTTACTATACAGATATACGTTGAGATAGAGAGGGCTAGGTTGATCAAGAAGCTTGCAAAGATCAAGGAAGAACAAGGGCAGATAGCTGAAGCTGCAGATTTGATGCAAGAAATTGCGGTTGGTGGATAATTTACGTTATATCTTAAATAACATCGTAGCTGATTTCACATACATACTTGACTATCAGCATTCCATTTTTTTTTACAATTTGAACTATACAGGTTGAGACATTTGGCGCAATGGCAAAAACTGAAAAAATAGCTTTCATTCTCGAGCAAGTATGTGGTTTCTCTTATTTCCATATATTATGTTGAAACTGTGCTGGGTTTAATGAAACCCCATGACAATTGATAAGGCTTAATGTGATGTCTGATTTTCGTATTCTGCAGGTCCGTTTGTGTTTAGATCGCCAGGATTATGTGCGCGCACAAATACTTGCGAGGAAAATAAGTCCTAGAGTTTTTGAAGCTGATCCTTCAAAAGAAAAGAAGACCAAAGAAGGGGAGAGTATTGTTGAAGAGGCTCCTGCTGATATTCCATCATTGCTGGAGTTAAAGCGCATATATTACCAATTAATGATCCGGTAATATACCAATTTGTTTTGTTTTACTCCAGGTTCTTTTCCCTATGATTCTACACATTGGTGTCAGGGTCCTCCAATCCCTCATACATATCTTGATGAGTACACTAACATATGTACTGATTAGGTAAGTATAAACTATTATGGATGTATACAATTTGAAATTGTTGCACTTTGGCTTTGCTTCTATAGACACTTCCAAAAAAGTATGGTATTAAATGATTGAATCAGATTATACCTCTCCCATTGATGCTGATCCTGCCTCCTATCATTGTTTGTGTTAACCTGTGATGTTAAATACTCTTGTCTACATCTATCTAAAGTCTTGGTATGTGCTCCAAACTCTTATGATTAACTGCAATTGATTAGGTATTACTCGCACAACAATGATTACCTTGAAATATGCCGATGTTACAAATCAATATATGAGATTCCATCCGTGAAAGAGGACCCAGCCCATTGGATACCGGTAAAACATCTACTCTGTGGTTATTCTCATGTTATCAATTATCATAATGTATTTTTGGTTAAATATATACTTCAGATTAATGTTTCCCTATCTGTGGTGTTAATTGATTTGTGTTTGATGCTTTTACTGAAGGTGCTGAGAAAAATATGCTGGTATCTTGTGCTGTCACCTCACGACCCTATGCAGTCTAGCCTCCTCAACTCAACCCTGGAGGATAAGAACCTTTCCGAAATTCCTCATTTCAGGTAAGTTTTTATAAACCCATATTGCTATTTATTTCGGTTTCATTTTGTTTCTACCACGTGGAGTAAGAAACAGTCTTATTGATTGCTTACTTACCCTGCCACTAGGTTACTATTGAAGCAGTTGGTTACCATGGAGGTCATTATATGGACATCACTATGGAATACGTTCAAAGATGAGTTTGAGAATGAGAAGAATATGCTTGGCGGTTCACTGGGTGAAAAGGCTGCTGAAGATCTTAGACTTAGAGTGATAGAACATGTAATACTCCTGATAACCAATACTTGGTGTTTGCCGAGTTCTCTTTCTGGATACTGACTCTTGTGATAGTATTGTTAAGTTTCATTGTATAGCTACTGTGTCATATTTTTTGTGATTTCTTGCAGAATATCCATGTAGTTTCGAAATATTATTCCCGGGTAACCTTGAAGAGACTGGCAGATTTATTATGCCTCAACCTCCAGGTCTGTCTTATTCTCTGTATAACAATTTATTTCCTGGAACCTGCAAACTTTTTTGTGTAACTTTAGTTTTGGTTTCTCAAAAATATTTAATAAGGTCATCAATGTTTCATTTGATACTGAAACTGATATACTGAGTCAGAGAAAGAATTGTTGTTTCTAAACGGCATGGTAGGGGCTGGTTGTTGTAGACTTTTCTAACATGTGCATATTAGTAAATACAGTAGTAGTAGTAATTTATTTTTCTTAAGCCTCAACTTTGGGGTCTAAATTAGTTATATACCTGCATATATTATTTTTAATTTCACTCTTCGAATTTTTAGTCCACCCTCCTTGAAGTATCTTGGACATCTATAATATGTCCGCTACCTTACTTTTTATCTAATTCTCTTTTCTGCTTCTAATGATCCGGCATTTTGTATGTTGTCATCTTTCATGATGCAGGAAGCCGAGAAACATCTCTCAGACATGGTTGTCTCCAAAGCGCTAGTAGCAAAGATCGACAGACCTATTGGTGTGGTATGTTTCCAGACAGCCAAGGACAGCAATGAGATCCTGAATTCATGGTCTACGAACTTGGAGAAGCTGCTCGAGCTCGTAGAGAAAAGTTGCCATCAAATTCACAAGGAGACGATGGTTCACAAAGCTGCACTTAGAGCTTGAAAACTGGCCACCGAAGTGGAGAGGTTCATTCATATTTCCTGATGCTTTTTGCCCTTCCAGAAGCAGTTTCTACTTTCATGGCAGGGAACATAACCGTGGATGGACCTGCCCTGTCCTTCATTTGGTTTTGATATAACAAGTCCTTCCCGACGCCGTTGATACTCGGGAGTTGCTCATTCGTTCATAGTCAACTAAGATTTACATTTAAATCTCTCATTACACTTGCACTACTTGTTATGTGCTCAAATAGTTCAAACTTGTAATCCAACTCTGATCTTGGCTATGCTTTTTCTTTAACTAGGCTCATGTTACATTCTTATTATTCCTTTTCTGGGTCCAATCTAATTTGATTGAAAAATTCAAGCTTTTCAAAAGTGTGTAGTCTAATATCATTTGCGACTGTTCTCCAACAGTGAAGGATTGTGGACAAAGGAGATCTTTTGATGGTGTATTAAATGCCTTTGACCAGAAGCAGAATATTCATAGGAAACAACTTCAGTATTTATTTCATGTAATGTAAAGTGACTAATTCAGCAAAAAAAAGATGAGTTATAACATTCTAGTCATTTATGAGCGGCTGAAGTATCCTGATGACTGGAACAATTCCACTGAAATTGTGGCTGGGAGGCAGAGGGGGCTGAGTAGGCCATTGCAGGCTGAGGGTGGTGGATGAGGGTGACATTCTCAGGGAAGTTGAGCTTGGCCTTGTTGCCTCGGAAACGGAGGGCTGCCTCGTCGTAGGCCCTAGCCGCGTCCTCCGCGGTGTCGAAGGTGCCCAGCCACACCCTGGCTGCTTTGTGGGGATCCCTAATCTCGGCGGCCCACTTCCCCCACGGCCGCTGTCGCACTCCTCGGTACTTTCTCGAAGCTCCTCCACTGCCACCTGATGGCGGTGGAGGTGTTGGAGAGTAGGAGTAAACTGCTGCTGTTGTTGCTGTTGCTGTTGCTTGTGTTGAAGTATTCATGTTTTGACTAGCTTCTGCATATTGTACACAATCATAATAAGTTGAAACTATTTTTGCATGAATTTTGATACTATGTATTTAAAAAGTCACATGCATGCCACACTAAACTAAGACTAATAAAATGAATGTTGTATAATTAATTACCATATGAATTTGAAGGTGGCATAGAGTGGGTATTCCAAAAGTGAAAATCACCATATTGCTCAAGCTCATCTATATCGCTACGCCCTCTTTTGCATGTAGATGAAGAGCCACCGCTGCCATTGTCGTCGCCGTCGCCGTCGCCGCCACCTCCTCCCACAGCCTCGTCTCCGGCCACCACATGGGCCAAAGCCGACACCATGACCGACATCTCTTGCTCTCTATCGAATCCATACAGCATCGGAGAGTACAACGAAGAATCCATCGTTTCATCACCTATATTTGGACTTTTCACCACCTTCAAAAATTTCAAGTAAAGAAACACTACAATAAAAGTCACTACTCCTTAATATAGCATTTCAAAAAAATATGAGGAAACATTCTCGAACACAAAATAGGAAGAATTATTTTTCTAGAAGATATTTTGAACTTCCTTCGACAGCAAGTTGTTGGTGACTTTGAAGTTTCTAAATAAGGGGAAATGGAGTAGTACTAGTAAAATTTACCCATATATACTAGCCGTCAAAATGAAACTGGTCGACCTCTCTAAATATCAATTAAGGGTCGGTTTCTTGGGAAGGATGACAAGTGGTGGTTCGAATTTTGGGATGAATATATAAGACAACAATTTATAATTTATGAGGAGTTTATAACCCAAAAAAATAAGAAGTTGTTTGGATTAAGGTTGTAATGTGAATTGGAATAAGTGGATGGGCATCTCATAATAGGACGCGGTAACATGTCGGCGGAATTAGTCGATAGATATATGCTTCTCGTTTTAAATTCAAAAATTGTACAATTTCGAATGATAGTAGTGATTTTAATTGCTCGAGCAAGGACATACACTTAGGATATTTTAGTGTGAAGTCAATTGATTCTTGTTTACATAATCAGATATGATCATTAAATCTGTAAGTGATAGCGTATATCATACTAATAGGTAGTGTTCGGTTTTCTTGATAAAATAGTAATATCAAGATAAAATCTAGAATTGAGTGTCGAAATTAATTTAGTTAGACTTAGAGGGGATTGACTATGACTAATTATTTATTTATTAAAGATTAAATTATGAGATTGAATCTCATGCACCAAATACGCTACATATTTAATTTTGAGATACAATAATATGAAATATCTGATTTAATCTTGGAGTTATCAATATAAATGTACAATATGTTCTTATATATAGCACACATCATACTATTAAATGTCCATTTTAATATTGGAGTTATCAATAAAATGTATAGTACGGAGTATGATGAGTTTCTCATCATATATATTTGGTCTTATCTCATCTTTCTACGTATTCTAATTAATTTTAATAATATACACTAATATCCCTTCAAAACATATAGTACTCCACTAAACATAGACCAATAAATAAGCGATCTTATTTATAATTCCAAGACGTGTTATTCCTGTGTTATTTAAGTGTGTCAAATATTGGTAGCCTTTGTGTCCATTGTAGTCTCCTTAGTCTCCTATGTGGCAAAAAAGTAAACATAGGTCGCATAAACACATCTTTGAAAATAGAAACTACTAGCAGAATTTAGGTTCTTGTTTTAATAAAAAAAAAACATATTAGAAAAACTCTCCTTAATATAGTAGAAATTAAATGCAATCAGAGCTCATGTTGTTTAGAATCAGAGCAAACATTCAAAATTAGTCTTTCCTAAGATTTGCACATTTTAGTGGACAGTGGAACTACATTACTAAATTGAAGAAAAATAAAAAGTCCATGTATTATTATTAAAGGGAGTATAAATTAGTTCTAATGCTTATTTTGCCGTAATAATATGAAGGATGTATAAACATTTTTTTTCACTCTTTATTACTGGATGATGCAATCATAATTCTTCGCATTCATATTTTTTTTCTCTTTTAAAATTGTCGGCTAGTACTACTAAATTAATTGATCCACATTTAAAAGTAATATACTGCAAAACTAAATATATAATATTTACATAATAGACATAAATGGTCATGTTCTAATGCTCATAGCACCTTAATCTAAAATTAAGACTAAATCTCCACCTTTAGATTTTAAAATGATGGATGAGATTAAATCTTACGAATCTCAATAAATAGTAGACAAAATATCAACAAAGGGTAATATCGTCATTATGTTATCATATGATAATTTTCGTGAATGTTTTTTTATATCAACATAGTGTATTACAAATATCAACAATATGACATAAGAATATCAACACTAGTACAAGAAAATATCAACACATATTTATTGAGATTTTTACATGGTTTTATTGAGATTTTTTGATATATTTATTGATAAAAATCTGGTTATCAACATTTACGAAAACTAAAATAAAAAATATCAAATTTCATCATCCAAACGTCGTCGGAACATATGCAATTGAAATCTCGTTGGAATCCTTATAAAATTATCTTTAATTTGATATATTTTTTACGAAAAAATAATTTAAATCGATAGAGTTACGTAAATTTAAAGTTTTTAGATGATTTTAATGAGAGAGAATTGACATTAATACCCTATAATTTTATTTATTAATTTTTTTAATTAAAAATATAATCCATGTGATATTATTTCAACCACTAGATCTTCTAATCTAATGTTTAAGATTTAGTCTTAGTTTGGGATTGCTATTGATCATTTCCCTAGACGTAAAACTGTATGATTTATTTTTATTAATATGAAAAATTTAGAATAAAAGTTACACTAATATATTTGATCTATATTAACAAAAATTAATGTTTAAGTAACCAGAATTGCATTTTACGATTTTGTCCTTCACCATTTCTACAATCTTCTCAAAAACCCTAATTTACTCCCGACTAGCTAGGGTTTCGACAACACAATCCAATCATTTCAAGTGTGGTGGCTGCGTTATCACCTCCGGCAGCTTGAAAATTTCCGATCAGGATGGATTTCGACGAGTACGACTACCTCGAGAAAGCGGTGGAAGAAACCAACGGCTCACCGAAGGGGTCTCCAGAGGCAGAGAAGGAGAGAGAGAGGAGCGATAAGGGGTACAGAAGGAGAGACAGGAGTGAAGATGATGAGCTCGATGAAGATGAGAAGGAGAGGAGAAGCAGCAGCAAGAAATCGAGGAATGGTGACAGCAGCCGTGAAAGAGAGAAGGATAAGGGTAGGGATGTGGATAGGAATCGCGAAAGAGAAAGGGATAGGGACAGGGACAGAGAAAGGGATAAGGATAGAGACAGAGACAGAGAAAGGAGCTCGAGGCATCGGAGTGGAGAACGGGATTCAGAGAGAGAGAGGCGGAGCTCGAGGGAGAAGGATAAAGAGAGGGAAAGGGATAGGGATAGAGGCAAGGAGAGGAAAGAGAGGGATGGAGAGAAGGAAAAGGAGAGAGAGAGGAGAGATAGGGATAAGGAGAGGGAGAGGGAGAGGAGGAGCCGCAGCAGGAGCCAGGTAGACCGTGACGGAGAGAGGGAGAGGAGGAGCCACAGCAGGAGTCGGTTAGACCGCGACAGAGAGAGGGATGTGGAGAGGAGGAGCCGCAGCCGGAGTCGGTTGGACCGTGAAAGAGAGAGGGAGTTGTTGAGGGATAAGGAGCGTGAGGAGAGCAGGTGATATCTTGCAGCTTTCTCTTGATTCAATTTTTAAATTTATTGTTTCTATTCTGTTACTAGTGTTGTTTTTCCATCGTGTGGTCTTCCCTTGAATGCCTAGCCACTAAAATCCAGTATGATCACAAAAATAAGTATGTTGCAAAGTAAACGGGTGTTGTGTTTGGGTATCATATTGCATTGGCTTTTCCCTGAGCAACATGGCGGGGCTTAACTTTTAAAGGCACTGGTTTACCAGTGTCATTTTGATTGGTTACTATTGATGCAACAATTTTCATTTTTTATCCATTTTAAGTGGTTTGTTTGATTCCAACGTTGTGAGTTCTCGAACTGCTGGACGTTTAAATTTTAGTTTAATTTTCTGAGTGTCCTTATCCTTTTATTTCTATATTTCAATTACACTTCACTGCCATCAAGACTAGCTAGCAGCTGAGTTAAGGCCTTGCTCACATGGAGCAATCATGTATAGTAGAAGCCAGAATAACTAGATACTTCCCTGGCCCCTGCTATATATGCCTGTGGTTTTATTGAACACGACCTGCTGCATTATCTATTTTTTACTAAAAAATTTCCACTCTTTCAGGAGAGTTGTAAATGGTAATCTTAGGGAAATACATTTAAGGATATTCTGCAGAAACGAATAGTGAGTTTATCATAGAGGATTTAGCATTCTAACTTGAGTTAAACTCGTAGATGGATTATTTGCATCTTAATGGGATAACAATGCGGAAACCCTGTGAAGGCTTCTTCAAAGAAGAAAGTGAATTACCACATAATGGGTCCAATGAGGTCTGTTTGTTTCTTTGATTTGGGCTATTAGATTTGGCTCACCCTTCCATCCTTCTAATGTTTTTGCACAGCTGGATTTAAGGTTACTTTCATGCATCTAAACTGAGATGTTGACCGATGGTGTGTTCAATTTTTAGGTCGGCAAGGCTTGTGGTGAAGCTGTATCAGTTTTCCATCCTTTTCTTCACTTCGAAGACGAAAATGCTTTATCTCCATAACTGTGGCATTCCTTTTACTCTGAACAGGGATTTTAGTGAATGTGTATATAAGATATTGCGATTAGGTTTAATCTATGACCTTTCTGGAATTTGCAGTCATTTTACAAAGCATAGTAATCTCTGAATATACATGCCATAATCCCAAATTTTTATGGGGGGTAATGTTGTAAAGCTTCTAAGCTTGCATTTCTAAACTACGCAGACTTGTAATAGATGCGATTTTATAGTTCTGAATCATATTGGTGTGCTTGAGATGATGTCTACATTTTGGTGTCTGATGGAGAGGCTCACCATGTAATATGTAAAAGTATAAGTTAGTTCTTGTTTTTGTTGAATTGATATTAAAACCACTGGTCTGCTTTAAGAATAGTCTTGTTTTTTTTGAACTCATACAAGGGGTGCTGGCAGAGGAGTGTGTGGGGTGAAAGTACATGAACTTTGGGGGAGAGTAAGGATGGGTTTGAGATTATATTCTCAAAGACACTAATAAGGCTGCATTTATTGGAATACTGACCTTTTTCAATGATTATATATGTTCTCATTTTACTTGGAGTCATTTGTGCAGGAGATTCAAGGACAAAAGAGAAGCTGTAGAGCCTGAAGCCGATCCAGAGAGGGACCAGAGAACTGTTTTCGTATATCAGGTATTACTTGGACTGTAATTGTGTATATCTCAATAATCCTATGCTGAAATCCTCATGCATCCTGCATTATTGTTTATCTCATCATTTCTAATCATTTTTCTTCCCTCTTCCCTAATTGTAGATGCCTCTGAAGGCGACCGAGAGGGATGCATTTGAGTTCTTTTCACAAGCTGGAAAGGTTGGTTAAGGATATGATAGGGACACTTTTGATTTAATGATCTAGAACTCCCTTTAGTTTCCACCTTGTAATGCCACCATTTGGTGATTTTTAACACTTCTCTTCTGAGAAATGTGAAAATTCCCAAAAATATGATTTCACCTTGAGGCAATTGGCTCATGTAATTGGTTACAAATTTCCTTGTGTTGAACCTTGTATTCTAAAGCTTGTATTATATTTTTGTTGACCTCCAAGTTCAATACATCTGTTTCCCCATTTTGATAATATGATAGCATGCAATTATATCATGCTTGCCTGTTTGTATGTTCAGGTCAGGGATGTTAAATTGATTATGGATCGAAACTCGAGGAGATCCAAAGGAGTTGGGTATGTAATACTTAATTTGATTTTTCCTTTCACACTATTAAATTTGTATATTGTGTTGTAGTATGAATTGTTGTTTTTCCAGTTATTGTTAGGGATAGGATGCCTTTTACTTCTGAAGACTTGATACTTCCACTCCTATTCTATGCCAAATGAAGATAATAAGGTTCAGCATTGTATCTTTCTATGTCTAAGTCCATTCCGTAACCTGCTGCCTGCATGCTGGAAAAGCTTGATGTGGATGTCCATCTTCTGCTTATGGACTTAGAATAAAAATGGAAAAGCTTAACCCGCTGTTCCTCTGCTGATAGCCTGATAGTGGACTTAGAATAAAAATAAAATAAAATAAACTAAATCATTTATTTGCAAGAAGGCTTAAATGTACTGTGTTTATAAGTCGTCATAGCCTTTACTTGTAAACGTCTGTTCCACACAATTAAGATTGTTTACTGTGATTGCAGGTACATTGAATTTTATGATGCTATGTCTGTACCAATGGCTATAGCTTTATCTGGGCACCTATTTCTTGGACAACCTGTAATGGTGAAACCTTCAGAGGCTGAAAAGAATCTTGTTCAATCAAACACTTCTGCTGGTGGGTCAGTTACTGGACCATATGGTGCAACAGACAGGAAGCTTTATGTAGGAAATTTACATTTCAACATGACAGAGTTTCAGCTCAGACAGGTAATATCTTTATGCTTCTTCCTGGTGTTGTCAATTTATCTGTCATGCATTTGGTTGTGCTACCATTAGGTCCATTACCACCACTAATGCGTAACCTTTTCCATCTTAACCCACCATTAGTGGGACTTGGAGATTTGTTTCCTCTACTTTTGTTCTGCTATGGTCTTATCCATTTTGTTGTCTGTAATATCTTTTAGCCGGGCCTATAAATATATATTTTTTCGTTCTAATGTCCAAAGATTGATCTTTAATACTCTTGTAGATATCTGAAGCTGTTGCATATTGTTGCTTTGTGTCATCTCTTGGAATGTCCAAAATATTAATTTTTGTTACTATTGGCCTATTTTTGGTTAATCACCCTTTATTATTATTATTTATTTGTAATTGTAACTATTGCCTTTTGATCATTTGCAGATTTTTGAGGCTTTTGGGCCTGTTGAGCTTGTTCAACTACCAACAGATCCTGAGACGGGACATTGCAAAGGTTTCGGGTTTGTCCAAGTCAGTATTTCCTGCATGTTGACTGAATTAATACTTAATTATCTGTCGATGGGATGTTCTATATATTTAAAATCTGGTTTACTTATCTAAACATTATTACAGTTTGGGCAACTTGAACATGCAAAGGCAGCACAAAGTTTGAATGGGAAGCT
Source organism: Salvia hispanica (assembly GCF_029641045.1). Classification (NCBI taxonomy): domain Eukaryota; kingdom Viridiplantae; phylum Streptophyta; class Magnoliopsida; order Lamiales; family Lamiaceae; genus Salvia; species Salvia hispanica. The sequence goes on from NC_142694.1 coordinate 16,495,900, forward strand.
AGATATTGCTGGTCGGACCATTAAGGTAATTGGGCTGGCTGTTAGATTTCCATGTTTTGAATGGTATTGACAGTCTCTTCAGAACAGTTTCTGTCACCTAACAACATAAAAGTTTTAGGAAGACAATTATACACAGTTTCTGGTTGTCATACTTTTTTTTTGTGTCAAATTCAGGTATCCTCAGTTACTGATCATGTCGGAGTACAAGATTCTGGAACAAAAACTGCAGATTTTGATGATGATGATGGAGGTGGTTTGGTGAGTGAATAATTTATCGCATTTCCTGGATGATAATATTGTTTTGAGATATTTTTGTTACTGTTCTTAGGTTTGCAATGGCGGTTCCTAACTTATCCTAGTTAACATTGCTTTTCAATTTTGAATGATGAATTAGTCTTAACTTGCCCTGATGTACATCCTTGTCATTTCTTCTAATCTTTGAATCGGGATTTTTTGTACATTACAATGTTAGAAAGCCCCATTAAGAAAAATGTCATTAACACTTTAATGGTGTATATTGAATATGGTGGAATGTGGAAACCAAATTACTTATCCAGAGGAGACATCTTTACTTCAGATGCTCTTCTGGTGAGTGACTATCAAAGAAAAAGCACAACTATAATGTTAACCAAAGGAATGATCAATTTCGCACTAAGAATTCATGTTCGGGCAATTTAAATTGATCTCTGCTTGTGCATGGTGTTGAAATTTTAAGTTTGTTAGTTTTTATTGGATTTATTAAGGAATGATCATTATTGCTGCTCCTTCCAACATGAACCTGGTAACATCTTTTTATATGGGTCTCATTGTCAAGTCTATAATCTTTGCAGGCTCTGAATGCTCAATCCAGAGCTATGCTCATGGCAAAGCTCGACCGCAGTGGTATAGCTTCAAGGTACGCATGCAGGATTTTGTTTGATCAGTAGTTTCCTTCTGGTTTATGTTGAATGTTGAATTGATATCTCTTCCACAGTGTTGTAGGGACCCTTGGAGTGCCTGCCTTCAATGGAGCGGCTCCTTCACAGCAATCTATCACCATGCCCATCAATCCAACAGCAGTCCTTCCAAATGCAGTTCTTCCTGCCCAGGTTGCTTCTATGGCTCCAGAACCTATTGGAACACCCAGTGAATGTTTGTTGTTGAAGAATATGTTCGATCCAGCCACTGAGGTTAGTGTTGCTGTATGTTTCTGGTCTCAGTGAGACTTGTATCTTTTCTTACTTGCTGCATGTTAATGATTTATTTTGTTATCATATTGCAGTCTGATCCTGAGTTTGATCTGGACATTAGAGATGATGTGCAAGAAGAATGTTCCAAATATGGTCGTGTGAAGCATGCATATGTTGACAAGTAAGGGGACTCACTCACTTTACACTTCTTTTGAAATGGCATGATTGACATCCAAAGGTTGTACTTTGTCGGCCCCCATGATTTTATTGAAAATGGGCACAGTGGTGTTTCCTGTTCCCTCTCTCCAGCACTCTCGGCCCAAAATTACTGAAAAAGAGAGAAATTCTTGTTCCATATGATGTGTTTTTTAACCTGCACATGGTTTTATTGAAGTAGCCATTGTTGTGCTGGAAATCTAATCATACATTGGTTTACTTAACAGGAACAGCGCCGGTTATGTTTATTTGAGGTTCGAAAGTGTGGAGGCTGCATCACGTGCTCAACAGGCAATGCACAAGAGATGGTTTGCTCGCAGATTGATTTCGGCCATATTCTTGGTAGTTTTCTGCAACAAGTCACCATCTTTCTCCTCCTTGAATGTGTGATTATATATGTGAAATGTCTTGGGTCCCATTTACTGTCTGAATGTTTTCATTCTGTTTTGTTTTTTTTGGTTGTGTCGAGAGGGGGGGGGGGGGGGGGGGAGTTGATCCTTAGGTTAATGACCTAGTCTGTGGTGATATCATGTTTCATCACTTGAATAGAGACATACATATCTCTGTCCGTCCTCGTACAGCATTCAAAAGTCTTCAGAAGCTAAAGCCCATACAGAACTAAAATTTTCGAGCGTACCCCAACCCTCTTCCAAAGGATGCCTCGACTGAGTTGACTCTAGTTGCAGAATAAGAAGAGTTTGGATTTTCTGTTCAGTATAGTTAGTTCTACTAGTATTTTTAAAGATAGTTGTGGAAGTTCCTACTCTTTTGTTTGTGAACTTACTAAAACATGCATTTAGCTTAGCTGAGGTTCTTAACATGTTTACTAGCCACGAAAACAAGTTTTTCCTGCCTTGGAGATTCATGAGTTGTAAGAAACAATTCTCTGTTGCGGTAGGAAGTTATGTAGTTCATCAGAATGCTATAAATCCAGATGGGAGACTGTTGTTGCTATGATGCTCCACTGCTGTGATCTTAGTGACAGTAGTTTTGTGGGGTTTATTTTTCAAATATGGTTCTTAATGTGCACTCAGTTATATTATAACGTTGATTTTGTTCTAATTGTTATGGTTCTTGTATTTTGTGATGCAGCAACCTTATGAATACGATGCCAAATTCAAAGGTGCTCCCTGATCAAGCCTGCTGGTGAAAGTGCGACTTAGGTTTCGCATCCGAGTCCCCATCCTCGAAACACCATGTTGAATTTGATTATGCTAGGCTTAGTTCTAAGCGTTCCAGATCAATGTAATCTTGTAATTTTCCAGACTGCCGTTACAGTTCTAATATTATGAATTGAGCTACCGTTTAAATGGATATTGTTTGTGAACGCAGCTTCGATTACTAATTCCATTATTCAGCTGGGTTTTGCTACAAATTTTGTTTCATTAAATTAAGATATTATTCATAAAATGTTTATATGAAAGTTGATTTTATACTGGGTACTAGGGAGTAAAAACTCCATCCGTCCACTAATAAGTCTCCTATTTTTTAAATTTTTGTATGCCTATAAATAAATATTTCATTTGTTTTTTTACTATTTTTTGTTATGGAACCTATATTTCACTAACATTATTTCAAACACACTTTAATATAAAACTAATACTTCTTCCATCCCCAAATAATATGTATTTTTGGATCGATACGGATTTTAAAGTAAAATTGGTAAAATAAGAGAGATGTGAGACGGATTAAAAATGAAAGAGTACATATTCTTATAGAATGAAGAGAGTATGTAAAAGTAAGATTTATTTTTTTACTACATTTCTTAAAACTCATTTAAAATTGGCCTTGAATTGATGGACTGAGAGAGTATTTGTTATCATTCGTTATTCATATTCTTTGTAATGTAACTGTACCATTAAATGAGTATTTTTATAGATTAATACTCCCTTCGTTTTCGTACTAATATAGGTCCTAATATGAGATTTTAAAAATTGATGTATCCTAACATAGGTCCTAATATAGAATTGATGTAATAAAGGTTAGAGGGAAGAGAATTAAATATGAGAAATTAAAATGTTTGCTAAACCTAAAATTAGAATAAAGCTTAGTAGGAAAGTAAAAAGATTAGAAATGTATTTATATTAATTTTAGTAAACAATATCTAAGTTATAGGTACAGGATTTAAAAAAGAAAAGAAAATGGAGTTACGGAATCATAACGCCATTCACATACACACAGCCCTCCGCCGGCGACCACCTTCCTCTGTCAAACGTGGCAGCCTCTCCTTGTCTCTCTGTCTCAACACCTCTCTCTCCATATCCACATCCACACATACTTTCATCTCTCTGTACAGCGTTTATCTGGCCGATTCCGCCGCCGTCGACGAACTCCGGCATCTCTCCTGTATGTAATTCTCCCACAGGCAACGAGGAGGAGAAGGATTAAGTGATTCCAATGAGGCAATTTGGGTTTAAAGGTAGTATATTCCACATTATGTGACAAATTTAGTAACTTTGGGAATGGCTATGTGCAGAGTACAGTGGTACTAATGCTCATGGTTCCATGGAGAGATCGCTAGCTGATGAACAAATGCTGTTAGCAAAGATTTAAAATGCATGAAATATTGAAGCTTTTGGATCAATTGCATTTTTGGTTAATACTTTGATTTTTGGATGCTACTCTAGATAACATTGGGACATGGTATCAACCCACACCCTTCCTCTACTCAACCGACTCTCAGTCACCTCATGGAATTACTGCATAAGGCAAGCAGTCAACAATGGCGATTTTCACAAAGCGCTTATTCTCTTTGCCCAATTGAAACAACACTCTCATTTACATCCCAACAATTTAACTTATCCTTTTGTTGCAAAAGCATGTGCGAAGCTATCAGACCTCAAACTGTCGACAATGATTCATGCTCACGTTGTGAAAACGCCCTACTGTTGGGATGTGTATGTGCATACTGCATTAGTGGACATGTATGTGAAATGTGGTAGTTTGGGTTGTGCGCAGGGCGTGTTCGACGAAATGCCTGTGTGTGATGTAGCTTCTTGGAATGCGTTGGTTGTGGGTTTCGCTCGAGCAGGCATCTTTCATAGGGTTTCTTTGCTGTTCAGTAGAATGAGGGCTGCCGGCGTTATGCCAGATGCAGTTACTCTGATGGGATTGACTCATTTGATTTCTGGATTGAAGGATTCAATGTTATTGAATGGTGTTCATTGCTTTGGGATGAAATGTGGGGTTGACAAGGATGTCTTGGTCGCCAACACTTTGATAGCTGGCTATGCGAAGTGCCACGAGATGCTCTTGGCTGAGAAGGTGTTCCTTGGCATTGCTTCTGATTGTTTGAGTGTAGTTTCGTGGAATGCTTTGATTGCTGGATTTGCTTATTTTGAAGAGTGGGAGAAGGCGATTGAGGTATACATCAGGATGCTTCGTGATGAATACAAGCCTGATGCAAGCACGGTTCTTAATTTGCTTTCATCCATGGCTCAGCAGTCGGATTCTTTACTCTGTGGGATGCTTGTTCACGCTCATGGAGTGAAAATTGGGTGTTATGCAGATATCACCGTGCTTAACACCCTTGTTTGCATGTATTCTAAGTGTGGTGCCATTGAATCCGCGAGGTATGTATTCGACTGCATGAGTGTGAGATCTTGCGTTACGTGGACTGTGATGATTGGCGCGTATGCAGATAAGGGTGATTTGGATGAGGCATTATCCCTCTTCCATGAGATGGAAGCTGCTGGCGAGAAGCCTGATTCAGTCACAGTTTTCCATCTCATAGCAGCATGTGGTAAATCCGGAGGGCTTGATGTTGGGAGATGGATCGATGCTTACAGCTCTGCAAAGGGGCTAAAGAAGGATTTGATGGTGTGTAATGCACTGATAGACATGTACTCGAAATGTGGAAGCATGGAACACGCTGAGAGCGTCTTTCTTGCAATGGATGAGAAGAATGTTGTCTCCTGGACGGCTCTCATATCTGGATTCGCACTTAATGGGAGATCCCGAGAGGCATTGGATCATTTTGATCGAATGTTGGAGTCTGGTGAGAAGCCAAATCATGTAACTTTCCTTGCTGTTCTTCAAGCCTGCACTCATGCTGGTTTGTTGGAGAAAGGGTGGCAGATCTTTAACATGATGACTAGTGAGTACCATTTGAATCCCGGGTTGGATCATTATGCGTGCGTGGCCGACCTCTTTGGGCGTCGGGGGAAGCTTAAAGAAGCATTGCATTTCATCCAAGAGATGCCTGTCACACCAGATGCAGGGATTTGGGGTGTTTTGCTTAGTTCTTGCAAGATCCATCGCGACTTAGAGATTGCTGAGCATGCAGCACGTCATCTGTTTCGACTGGTGCCAGGGGCTGCAGCACCTTACGTTGAAATGGCTAATGTATATGCATTGGCTAATGAGTGGAGTGGGGTAGCTGCTATGCGCATGGAGATGAAGGCCAAGCAAGTGGCCAAAATCCCTGGCCAAAGTGTTGTACATATTGATGGGAAATGCTATTCATTTACAGTTGAGGATCGGTGCCATCCTAATAACTGTATGATATTTGAGACATTGAATTACTTAGTTTTACAGTTGAAAGATGACATGGACATTTCTTCTTGTGATGAATCTTAGTCATGACATTTTCATTTTTAAATTTTTTTACTTTTCTCAATAAATACTTTAATATTCCACCTTATTCTTCGCACCTCTTAGGCCATGTTTGGTTGGCGGGAAAGTAAAGTTGGCAAGGAAAATGATTCCCGGCAATATGATTCCTAGTAACTTTACTTTCTTGTGTTTGGAAAATATCAAGATTTTAAATTTATATTTAATTTAAACACCAAACTAAAAATATACTTATTATTTATTTATTTATAAAAAAATAATATTGTAAATTTTTTAATAAATTATTAATTACAAATAATAATTATTATATTATTATATTTATTATTACGATGGATAGTTTAAATATGGATTATCCATCATAATATACAATAATATAATTATAATTATAGTTACATGGAGTATTATAGTATTCATTTATTATAATAATAAATATAATTATTATATTATAATTATAATATTTACGGATATTACAATTGAATAAATTTTATAAATTAACATTGCAATATGAGTTTATTTATTAATTATTAATTTATAAAATATAATAGTTATTATTTATTATAAGATTTATGTTATATAATTATATTTTAATTATTTAATAAATTATTATTACTATTATGAATTATTATAAAATATAGTTATAATTATGATACTTTTAATTATAGTTATTTATTATAGTGAAATTAAGTATGATTTATAATTTTAAATTATTTTTAGAACATTGTAATTATTATAATTATTATATTATCATTACTATTATTATGTCGTTATTATTATTATTATTAATAAATTATATTATATTCTTTAAATATGTAAGAATTCTAAAATTGGGAAAAAGAATACCTAAGAAAAGTTAAGATTCAGAATCCTGGAAAGTTGTACTAACTTTCATTGTTCTTAGATTTTGACTAATTTCCCAGTTTAATTATGAACCGAAACAAACACATGAATTTCAAACTTAAGGAATCAGATTACTTCTCCAGACAGAACCCTGACAACAAACGTATCTTTTTCATCAAGACTTGAAATTGAAACACTGCAATTACTCTAAATTATAATCACATATAAGAAAAATCAACAATAATAATACAAAGAATGATGAGCTTTAAGCACAGTTGCGGTTTGCCACCACATTTGAATACCAAGATGACAAACTAGAAAACCAGAATCAACAAACCATCACTACTAAGCATAAATATATCTAACAAAGAATGAATAGAACCATTTTCCAAACAAACATCAAGAATTATATCTACACTACACAAAACTCCATCATCACTACTCAGATAGTAAACTGTGTGCAAATGCTGTCTTAGTCATCACAGTTAAGTCCACACAGTTCAAGTACAGGTCCATCTCTCGACACGAAGGGGTTGATTCGCACCCACAAAAGGGTCACTATCGAAGCCAGCAGAATCGACCAGATCACAATAACTGTTGGCAACCTCTCTTGCTTCCCTGTCAATCCCTTGAGGAATGGATAGAGATGCATTATGACCCAAAACGCAAAGAATAGCTTGCCAAACAACGGACCCCAAGAGTCATATCCGTTGTTGATGGCATCTGCAACCCCAACCACAACTCCAACGATGTTTATTATGAGCAATGTAGTAGGTGGGATCAGCAGTGATGTCCACTTGAACAAGTACAGCTCGGAGAAAGCTCCATCATCTCCTCCTTTTGAGGTTACCGTGAAGTTGGTGCTCACTCCAGCCAAAACCTTGAGCAATCCTTGAACAAGAGCAAACAGATGTGAGGAAGCTCCTCCTATAACCCAAAACTGCTCGTTTCTCCACCAGTCGTCAATGCCAACACGACCCCATTGCATTTCAAGAATACCAGTCAAGGCAATGGAGATGAAGAGGGCCATGAATACAATGCTGGCATAGTTGCTGATCTGCAAGTTAAGATATAACTTATAAGGGATATATGAAAAGCAATTCGAATAAATATGATTGTAACAGAGATGAATAGGGAGTATATTTTATATCATCACATACCTCAGGTACAATAAATTTCCCGGTAAGAAGGCAGATGGCGGGCAATGTACAGTACACGATCAATGGAATAGAAGTCCATGGATATACAACAGAGTTTATGTAGGAAAGCCGTTCCAACCAGTTCAAGCCACCTCCATAGCCATACCAGATTGGGCAGTGTTTGCTCAGGAAAATCTCGACTGAACCAAGAGCCCATCGCAGAACCTGGTGGAGACGATCAGAGAGGTTAATGGGAGCTGATCCCTTAAATGCAGGCCTCTTAGGCGTGCAGTAAACTGAGCGCCAGCCACGGCAGTGCATCTTGAACCCTGTGAGTATATCTTCCGTGACAGAGCCATAAATCCATCCAACCTGGTTTAGCATGTTGACATTTAGACGGTCGTTTGAAAACATGTCAAAGTAAACAGAAAAGCAAGAAACTAAACGACTCACCTCCTTTCCCCATTCTGTCTTGTCTTCATAACCGCAGCTTATAACATGAATGGCCTCTTTCAAGAGTGATGTCGAACTAACTCCCTCTAGAACGCCACCATCTTCTGATAGCGTTGAAGCTACAAATACTGGTGACTGCCCAAACTTCTTCTCGAGTGTCTCCTGGGAGATACGAGGTGGAGTTGCTATATTTGGCTCTGTCGCAAAGAGATACCAACTAGTAAGAAATTTAAAAGAAAGATGCATATGATAATGTTTTTTACCTTTGATCCTTTGTTCAATGGTTTCAAGAGCATGTATCTGCTTGGAGGCATCTCTCTGCTTCGTCTTCTTTTTCTTGTCTTTCTTCGATTTTCCTCCATTTTTCTTTCTAGAACCACAACACAAACAACACCACTTTGGCCAGCAGTTACAAGTCTTGCTTGGTGGCTTCTTCTTTGTTGGAGCATCGCATCCATAAAGAGCTTGTCTTCTGAATGCACACCCCGTTCCAACATATATAGGTCCTTGCAGACCATCCAAACCCTTCATATTGATCTGTTTATAGTTGAAGATGTCAGCTTTCCTGGATGATAACAAGAGCAATAGACCGGAAAAATGCAAAAATGAGCTACACTTACATCGAAGAACACAACATTACGGTTAGAGTATCTATCATGGCGATCTATTCCATCAAACCTCTGGGGAAACTGCACATAGCCTACTTTCTTTCCTGAAGTGGGATCCATCATAAAACACATAGCTTCTCTCAGTGCCTTGCTGTTGTTTATGTAGTGATCACAGTCGACGTTCAGAAGATAAGGAGCATTTGACAGGACAGCTGAAACCCGGACCTGAACATTTTACAAACAGCAGAATTTAATAAAGTGAAAGGGGAGAAATAATTTAAATAAAAAAAATACTCCCTCCATCACAAAAATATAGTAGTAAGTTAATGCCTTTTATGTACTTGAAAAGGTAAAATGAATAGTGAACTGTGCTTCTGGGACAAAGGCAGTAATATGCAGTTGATATTTACCAGAGAATTCATGGCCCCGGCTTTCTTATGGTGCTCAAAGCCAGGTCTCTTTTCACGGGAAACATACACCAAACGAGGCAGCTCATTCCCCTCCACATCAGGAAGGCCATCATGACCGAGGAACACCTGTTGACATGGTAAAACATAACTAAGAATATTCGATGAAGTTTCCATGGGTATAAATCAGCCTTCAGAATCCAAGTTGGTTCCATATTCATGTGACATGTGCTTGATTACCGTAAACTGAGACTACTCAAGGTTTGTGTCACAAACCTGGATCATACCGGGATGGTCTCTGACGTTGTTTCCTGGCCAAGGTGTTCCATCCTGCATTGTCCAGCCATCCTCAGGGACTTTTTCTGCCATGGCTACTAAACGGTTGATCTGAACTTTGAACTCGTCATATTCTCTCTGGTACAAAACAAACAAATACATGAAAAAGTTAGAAAAAGTTTTGGCCTTGATGACCTCTTCTCGATCTCTTTCTTTGTGTACATGAGCATGGATATGATATGAGTTTGTTCACGCGTGACTACATACCTTCATTGCACGCCTTTCCTTCACAAATGCAGGATGCACTTTGTTTTTCAGATAGTCCATCTTCTGTGAAAAGTACCATTCTGGAGCTCGAGGTTCAATGCTGAACTTCTTACAGAAAGGAACCCACTTACGAGCAAATTCGGATGTCTCGGAAAGTGCTTCAAATGTAAGCATTGCTGCACCATCATCTGAAACATAGCAAGAGACTTTGTCCACTGGATAATCCACTGCAAGAATGGAGAGAACTGTGTTTGCTGTTATAAGAGGAGGCTCTTTCATGGGATCAACAGTGCTCACAAAGATGTCTACGCTTGCTAACTCCGAGGATTTTCCTCCTTCAAAGGCTCTTTCATACCTAAAAAAATGAAGCCAAATAAGTCATCCACCATCAAGCAGTCGAAAACCAGAAACTGTGATTACTGCAAGTAGCTTAGACAGCTGAAAATTAAATCATTATTCAGCTGCTCAAATATCTTAACTGAAATGATGTCTTAAGATGCAGACACATATACCTAAGAGAAAGCCGATCAAGGTATGTTTCTCGCTCAACTGGGCACCATTTCGGGAACTGATCAAGTATCCACGACACAGCGAACCATATTTCACAAATAACCGATGTAATCCACAAGCCATAGGCATTGTGGACAGGATGGAGAATCCTATAATGGAAAAAGAAGCCAAGAACCACCAGGCGGAGTATAATTATCAATCGGTATGGACTTATCTTGCTTGAAGATATGGGTATTTTCCTCGACAGCGGCTGCCTCCCTTCATCCATCCTAGAAAAACATTACGAAGTGAGAAATAAGCCACAAGTCCAAACAGAAAATATTAGTGCAATGAAAAAAATTGTGAGGAGTCAGGAGAATTTGATCCGTTTAGTGAAAGAGAAGTAGTTATATGATATCGGTTAAGGTTGATTCTCTATGATAAAACAGCATCCAAGCATCTGATAAGAAGACTATACTCACATAGGCAAATCAGGATCCATTTCACTGATATCTAAATCACCATTGCCATTACTCTGCTGATGATTGATCACTTCAAGTTTGTCATTTTGTCTTCTCTTCCATTCCTCCATCCGATCTCTCCATGCAACACTTCCATAGCCATATAAGGCAATGTCTTTTTCGGGAACCATAGATCTAGGCACGATGATAGCTTGCTGGTCACAGTGAATCTCAGCATCCTAGAGAAATCAGAATCCCATATCACCAAAAAGCCAAAACATTCACACACACACACATACACAGACACAGACACAGACACAGACACAGACACAGACACAGACACAGAGGAGTAATGATTCTTTGACTACCTCTGCAGTATATGTCAAAAGAGGGATCTCGAACTCTTGAGAAGATGAGGCTGTGGCTGATCCAGTTGAACCAGCAGGAACAGAGGGTACAACACCCACTTTTTGTTTAAAGCCAGGGGCATCAGGATTTCCATAATCAAACTCGTGCTCTAAATCATCCGTCTCATATTCTTCCTCATCACCTTCCACTCTCGGGCTACCTGCAGCATAAACAGACCAGAGATTGTGGTTCCATCCAAGCAGAAATATATCAAGGAGTTCACCATCTATGGCTTTTACAATCAGTAAAACAGATAAAGTTTAGTCGTTAGACTAACCTTTGATACGCTTGTATCTGGTTTTGCACTGAGGACAAGCCTGACTCCCCTCCTTTCTCTCATATTCATAACAAGTTCGACATACAGGGAAAGCACATTCGTTGCATGCAACAAAGAGTTCCTCGTCTACAGTTATCTCCACTTCATCTCCGCAAATTTGGCATGTTTCTCCACTCAATTCTTGAACAGACTCGATCTAAAGAATCACAAAAGATAACCATGAGAAGTCTCATTGTGGTTAGCTTCTTAATCACTTGCTATGGAAGAAAACACTAAGTTTCAAGTTCTGCAATGTAATGGTTGTGCTTTACAGACGATAAAGAACTTGATAATACTTTAAACTGCATTCAGCTAACTTTTTTAGTTCCATAGAAAAAATGTAGAAGGTGCTAATAATAAGTTCACACAAAATGACAGAAAATCAAAATTCAGCTAACAACACATAAGAATCCCGACAAAAGAATCATGATAAAATATCAAGCTACTAGAATGAATATAATGAATTCATACATTTTTCAGGGAGATTTGGAAGAAAGAATAATTTATTTACTAAAATGGAAATAAAAATGAATATTGATTTCATTACAATTGGTCAGGGGTATATATACATTTTTAATTAAACATTGTAAACCACATTAACTCTTCCCAGAAAACCAAAAATAAACAAATACAGTAACATACAGTATACTAGCCCTAAATACAACAAATTCTAACATTTGTTTGGAGAAACTATAAATACAGATAAAAGTTGAATGGACTGAATCCAAGAAGCAGTTGATAAATAACCCAGTAATTACCTATACACATAATTTGGGACTCCTAACTACACAAATGAAGTAATGAACACTAAATTGCAAACTATCAATGGAACTTGAAATCACACATTATCTACCTTTTAACATTAATATGCATTTCAAGAAATCCCAAACAAATCTCACGTGAGCCATACACAACACCCCATAAACAGAGAGCAATAAATGTTGGCCAATAAAAATCTTACTCTTCCAATTTCATCAGCATTGATGAGAACAAACTCATTTCTGTTGTGAGAACCAGCCACAAGCCTCCCTCCAGTATTCATCACTTCCACCAATAAAAAAATCTCAACTTTTTTTTAATTAGCACAAAAAACACCTACTTCAGCCCTCAATCTCCGAAAGCTTAAATTTTTAATTGCTCGAGTCCAAGAAAAATAAAACAGGAACGAACTTGCAAATGTACTTCACTGGCAATGAAACAAGTGAGATTTTACACTCAAAGAAGTAAGCAGAAAACAAAGAATGGAGGTCCAAGATTGTGGTGTTTGAGTAAAATGGGAGAGGAAAATGGCAGCTCATGCGCCAAAAAGGTTGAGTCTTGGACTAGAATACGTTTAATTTAGGAAGATTGATGGTTAAATAGCAAGAGGTGGTGAGATAAAAGGAGTGAAAACGATGGGAAATGAATAAAATAGGGTGGAAAGTCCAAGTAAACCAAAAGGTGGCTAATGTGTTTCTTGAAAATGGCAACAAATTAACTAAAATGCAAACAAAGATGCATCATTCTTTACAACCTAACTCTCTGCAGTGTCATCAATAGAGAGAGAGAGAGAGAGAGGATTAATTTTATGTGAGAAAATTTAAATAGATGATGGAGTAATTCATAATGGTGTGTCTGAAATGTTGTTAGTTTCCCACTCTGGTTATGGTCATTAATATTATAAAAAGAAATATATGTAAATATGTGTATATAAAGATAGAGGAGGGAGAAATTGCAGAAGAAATAGTGGGAAATTGGGGTTTGGGTACAGCACAAAATTTGTTGTTTTCCTGTGTCATTTCTCTAGTGAGAGTAGTATTGTAATAAATTTTGGCTTTGGGTCATTGTTTAGTGCACAGTTTTGGTATTCAGAAATTTGCTAGTGTGATGAAATTGGAGGGAGAGAGAGCAAGAAAGGGAGGGAAAGTGAAATTTTGGTTTTGGGGAGTGATTTCCTTTCATCTCTCTCTATTTCTATTTTAGTCCAGTGATCTTGGAAATTGTGACAGCACTTTTTATGTTTTTTTGTATAGTTTTAAAATTGTGTGGATGATCAGAGTATTATTTTTATTTGATATAAAGACATCCATAACATAACTGTGCTTTTGGCTAGTCATATGAGACTAAAATCAACGCGAGTAATGGTGCTTTTGGCTTGTGCCATGGGACTAGAATTAACGCTGTGGAAAGGCTAAAGGATAGAGAGGGACGAGCTAAATTGCATATGAGGGAAAAACCATAAGTCGCTTAATGTTAGTATTTTGGTTGATACGCTAGGTCTTTCACGTTAATCTACTTTTGCTTTTCAGACGTGACAAAAATATTTTTTGTTTTGTTTTCTAGTTTTTCTCGGTTCATTTTTGTTTTTTGTTATGTTCGTACGGAGTGTTTTCCATTTTTTTTAATACAATTAATTTAGTTTACATATGAGTTTAATAATTATATGAATTTTTAATTTAATGAATTCAGTTGAATTTAAAAGCCAAATAAATTTAACTACTTCGCAAATGAATTTATTAAGATACATGACCCGTATGTTTAACTTTTTTTATTACTCCTATTAGTTTGAAGCGACGAACATTATCTAATAGTGTCACATGATTGATTTTAATTTGAAAATATTTGCCAATTGTTGTTTTGCACAGAAGCACTAGACACTAGTCCAAAAAAAATCACACATGTACAAACAGATACAAATCCAAATTTGACCACTATATTGGTGGACGCACTTTATCAATTGATTGTAATATTATGCTCCATATTTACACTCAAATAATATCGTTGTCACTACTTTCATCTAGTACTATAGTTTTCTAGTTAGGTTAGTACTACTAAGTTCCTTCTCATTTTGTATAATATAAAACTATATTAGCATGCGCTAACCTAATTGGCCCTGGTTCTTGTTTAATTAAATTATAATTATAGTTATGAATAATTAGCAGATCACTTAAGTCCGAACTAAACGTTAATTAGGAATTAACTACGTAGGGATGTAATATGTTGCTAACTTTTCTTAAGTTGCTAACTTGCTAATTTATCAATGAAATATATTAAAAATGTCAACATGATGATACTGAAATGTCAACACGATGATACTGAAATGTCAACATAAACTTAAGTTGATATTTTAATACATTATGTTGACATTTATATTTAAATGTCAACACAGTTCATTAAAATGTCAACATAAATATATGTTGATATTTTAATGTGATCGTGTTGATATTTTTAATACACTATGCTCATGAGTTAGCAAGTTAGCAATTTAAGAAAAATTAGCATTTTAACGCACAGAAACATGCAAGTTTTAAATATTTTTTGTATAATTTTTTGAATCCGAGAATTGAAGAATAATTGTACTCTAGTACCAAAAACCATGGATTCCCTTTCAAAATAACTTCAATTTAAGTATTAATAAAGTAAACTTTTGAGTATTTATTTTGATCTTTTGTTAGTTGTATCTAATCCCATTCTATTGAAAGTTAAATTAAATGAACGTAAGTATAATTAAAACGTGAATTCTAACTACACACCTAAAACATTAAGGGGGTGTGTAAAAGAAGATTCAAATTTTGAATGATTCACACACTTTTCTTTCTCATTTTTGCTTTTAATCAATTAACCACCACTAGAAAATATTTGGTGTGATCGTTAACTTTTGAGGGCAATGCGACATCTGTCCCAGTATTTACCAATTGTTGTTGTATGAAATTTGAGTTGCAAAGTAAAGTCTATTGCACTCCATAAAAGGGAAAATAATCGAATTATTGGCCAATCACACGTACTACTATGTTAGTGGCTTTATTATCTTCTTTTGTTTTTGGTTTTTACTTAGCAAGAAAGTAAAGTGTGAATTAAAATCTCGAGCTATATAACAATGTTTTTTCTTTAAACTACTCCAACCAACAACTTCTATTACAAGCAAAACGTATGGTAATTATGGGAAAATGACTTTAAATGGGAGCAACTATATTTAAAAATGTTAAAATAGGGTTACGTGTGAGAACTAATCAAACAAGTCTTGTCGTAAATATTATACTAATATTATGTTTGTAAAAGACGTGTTATTGTAATTATAACCACTTTTAACTGTAATGTTCTTTTTGCCTTCAATTCGTTTTCTTTGTAAAATGCTACAATTCCTTTCCATGCAACTACTCAGTCAGGGTCAGGGATAATATTTTAGAAACCCTTTTAAGCTGGAAAACTGATGATAAATTTAATGGAATTATAGAAAAAACACATTATGAAGCGGTAGGTAAAAGAAATGCTCATATCATAATTTAAAATGAAATTTATATCTAAGTTGACCATGCCTAATTTTTGTTTCGAAGGTCCTATAAAATGAAATAAGATTGAATCAATTCACAAAAAAAATTCATAGAAACCACAAGTTTTTTTTTTGGGATAACTGCTCCAAAAAGCATGAACTTTCCAAAAAGTTTGGTATTTCCCACCAACTTAAAATGTTGCACCAAAAATCACGAACTTTGCCAACGTGCTCCGATTTCCCAAGTCGGGTTTTCCGGCTAAGTAGAGTGCTGACGTGTGTATATGTCTGACGTGGATGGTGATGTGGATGCTGATATGTGCAATGACATGGAATAAATAAAAAATAATTTTTTTTAAAAAAATTCTTCTAACATAACCCCCCTTTCACCCACCCTCAAATTGGAATTGGAAGATGTAAAAACGACTAAGACAAAAATCAGGAAAACCCTAACATCAAAAATTAAACTTCAACCTTCTGAATCTTATCTTCTGCTCAGCGGCGGCGACCTCGACTGTGACGGCAACCGCGACGGCGACGGCGACGGCGACCGCAACCTCCGATGGCGCCGCCAACTCCGTAAGTTATGCATTTCGTTTTAAATTCGTTGCTCAATTGTACTCAGATTGCTCGATTCAGTTTTCTCAATTTGAATTGTATGAATCTAGAAGTTGATTCGCCGGTTTTTTGTTTACTTTAGTTTCTTCTTTGTTTTCCACTTTACTGTTTCCAAAAAACTAACCTCGTTTTCAGTTGATGTTGAAATCGCGACGGGATGAACGAGAACAAGGTCGAATCGCGACGGGATGGACGAGAACAAGGTCGAATCGCGACGGGATGGACGAGAACAAGGTCGAATCGCGACGGGATGGACGAGAACAAGGTCGAATCGCGACAGGATGGACGGGATGGACGGAGAAACTTCTCCGCGATGAGAGTGAAATCGTGAAATCGCAGGAAGGGAGTGAATTCCTAATTTTTAATTTAGTTCAATAAACATAAATAAAACGCTGTCGTTTTAAATGTTATATTGACGATTTGCCAGGTCATACCGGAGTTGTGCCACGTTGGATAAATTTTTGGCAGAAAACTACAGGATCGGGTCGGATGGGAAATTTGCACAACCCGGCAAAGTTCGTGATTTTTGGTGCAACATTTTAAGTTGGTGGGAAATACCAAACTTTTTGGAAAGTTCATGCTTTTTGGAGCAGTTATTCCTTTTTTTTTTTGGTTGCATTAGCTTCGATTTTACATTTACATATGACGAAGGAAATCAGAAAAAAAAAAAAAGAAAAAAAAAAAGATAAAAGCTAATAAAACAAGAACCATGCTGTGAAAAACTGTCTTTATCGATCAAACTTGGCATTTCTTCACTAGGGATTGGATGAAACTTTCAGCAATCGAACCAGTAAGTCGAGACCAAATAACAAGGCAACGGCAAATTGACGTTCTTCATTGCCTCCTACTACTCCTCGTTTTTCAGGCTTTCCAAACTCGAATCGAGCCATCGACAGAGGCACTAATCATGCAATCGTCTTTTGGGTGATAACTCACGCTAGTTACCTGTCGGGCCAAAAATGATAAAGCAAAATATAAACAATAACTACCAACAAGCAAAAACAAAGATAGACAGTAGAATAAATGAGGGGAGCTGAGATTAGGAAATATGTTGAGTGATCTCACAACAAAGTGTCTGCAGCATACCAAAAATCATAGTATGGCTTATAAACAGAGATTAAGTCAAGTAAAAAATTGGAAACTATATCTATGTGAAACAAATAGAGGGTCGGTCATTGAACCAAAAACTAGTTTAGATCAACTTGATATTTGACAATTTGTTCACAATTTTCATATTTGACTAGTAAACCAAACTTCAAAGAACTTGCATTGGCACATGAATGAAAACGCAGTAAGATGAAGCATGAAATAACAACTTTACCACTGATGAATGAGCTTGGAAACTGGACACCACTTGTGCATCTACAAGGTCCCAAAAGTAAATATAACCATCTTCCGAGCCACCAGCCACATGAGCGTCTGAGTTTGTTAGGCAACTGTCCATCTTGAATGACTGGCGAAGATACAACAATACTGAGTTACGTTAAATCAAGCTGATGGCCTTCATATGTTGTTGGGTGTATTGTAACAAATCACAACAATAAAGATGTCATAAAGTTTAAACAGAAAACCTTGCAAGTATGGCCTTTATATTCTTGCAACGATTCACCAGTTGATCTGTCACAGGAGGAATCTATTTGAGAAACAACACTTAAGACTTAAAGCATTTACATACGTATTAACTCAGAAGCATTTACCTGTCCAAAAGCCTTAAAGTCGAATCAAGACAATTGGCTAATACACAGTTGCCATCGTTTGAGAGGGAAATACAGTTCACAGGGTGCCCAAGATCATCAGATATTTCTCTGTTTACATACATGAATAGCTCAAAATTAGATCGCAAACAATCATGGATCGAAAGGATCCCGGATAAGCAAAGACCTATGCAATTGTCAGGCTGGGAGGAGAAAACGAATACACACACAGACACACTCATAAGAAGTTTTATAATTTTTTTAAAGACACATACCTACCAATTCGAATATCAAATGTTCTAACAGTCCCATCAACACTTCCAGCAATTATCTCAGTTTTTGTTAAACAAACAGACATGACGCTGTCTGCAAAGCTATCAATAATCTGCAGAGCCATCCAACATATTTGTTTGGTCAAAATTAATGATCTGGAAATTTAAAACACAAATTGCAGGAAGTTTAAGCACAGGGAAAATTATTAACGTAATGAAATCAGAGGTAGCTGGTATCATCTTTTATAAAACAAAACAACGAACCTGAATAGGCTCGGTACTCTGAGATCGACAATCCCAAGCACGCAATGAACGGTCATAACCAGCTGAGACAACCACTGATGCATATTCATTGAACTTCACAGCATTCACCTGGTAACAAGGCCGAGGAATGTCAACTAAATAATTCCATCTTTCAAATCAATTTATCCCCGTGTCCATATTTATTTTACGAACGAAGAATCTGAAATGCATCACCCCCATTTTACCGTCCTTTTGAAACACACACACATACAGTCTTATCAACTCCTCCAGCTACTATTGTGACCAACGATATTCCCCAATTGCTACAATATAATTGTGAATGATCACAGAAGACACATTGTGAAGAAAGAAGGATTTGTTACGAATTACAACCTCAGCATTTCAGAAAGTCCAAAAAGTAGATTTTACGAAGTTTATTTACCTACTACTAATGCAGGGAAGGAAATGCGATACCTCCACTTGCACATTCATTTCAAACCCTAATTCTCAGAATAAATTCATAAAACCAATTCAACCGGCAAAGATGCTATAGATTAAACTGACCTCACTATCATGCCCGCGAAATTTCCGAATAACACGACCAGTCGCCACATCCCAGTAGAACACTTGCCGATCGCCTCCGCACGAGGTGAGCTTCGAATTATCCCTTTTCAAACAAAATCATAATTTCAAAACACACACACGGAGCATGTAAAAGGTAGCAAAACAAATCCAACAAAAACGCCAACATCAACTCGTATAGGTTCCGTACCCCGTGACATGAACATCGCGGACTTCACGGCCGTGCGATTTGTAGGTCTTGATGTGCAATCCACGGTGGGGATTCCAAAGGCGTATGGTGCGGTCTTTGCCGCAGCTAAGGACATACTCGCCGTTAGAGTTGAATCGCGCCGCCAGCACCGCCCCTTCGTGCCCCCGGAGCACGTTCGCCTCGTTCCTCGGCAGATTCTCCGATCCCATTGCTAAGCTTCCTAATTTTGGGCTGTTTACACCGAGAGAGATTAGAGAGAAGAAAGGGTTTGGGCTTTTCTTTTGGGCCTTGCAATCCTTACTCGGCCCATTACTAATTCATTAATTACACTTTAGTTAAACAAAAATTGATAGATTAATGAATCGTCGATTAATCAATGAATTTGCATAATAAATTCATATAATGAGTTACTAGAAGAAAACCGCAGTGTCCCTTGGCTATCTATACATAAATTTATGTCTCTCTTTCTCAAATCCAACTATATATAACTCCGTTGACAACAACACTCTACACACCACACTTACTACTAATACACAATGGCATATGCATATTTAACGTTGAAGCTCGTCTCCATAGCTCTCCTTCTTTGTTTGTTGATGTGTGTCGCGGGGCGAATGCTAGAGGAGGAAGAGGGAACAAGCTGTTGGGAGTCTATGTTCCACCTCCAGTCTTGCACCACTGAAGTTGTCATGTTTTTCCTCAACGGAGAGACGTATCTCGGGTTGGGCTGTTGCAAGGCCATAAGAATCATCCAGCATGACTGCTGGCCCGAAATGATGAGCTCTCTTGGCTATTCCACTCAACAAGGAGACATTCTCCGTGGCTATTGCGACGCCCTCACTTAAATTACATCTTCATTTTCACCAATAAAATCCTTCTTTGCACCTTTCTTTGTTAATTTGTTTTCATTATATCAATTCTCAATATATGTGTCCTCCTAAGCACAACTGAGCTATCAATTTATATGCAAGTCATGTTGCTCTATATGTTTTTCTTTAATTTCCTTTTGTTTAAGAATATATGTAAGTAAATTGTAGTAGGACAATCCGAAATGAAATACAAAATTAATTTGTGATAAAAGACTAAAAATGAGAAGAGGATGTAACATTTTAGATGAACATAGTGATCAATATGCTAAAAAATTCACATTCAGCAGCATATTTTGAAAGGAAGAGAAGCACTAAATATTTTTGTTAAGCAAGAATCCATATTTTGTAAATCCAAGAAATGACACATTGACCCCAAGATATCGGGATTATTCCAATACAGCCCAAGCAGTTTACAGATCACGGAGCTCCTTACGCCTCCGGTGGCGGCGGCGCCCCTTCCGCAGCCTTTTCCCCGGCGTCTTCATGCCCAGCCTCTTCATCTTCTCCATCTGCTCCTGCGAGATTGTCGGCGTCGCAGCCCACTCCCGAGACGCCTCCGCCGGCACATCATTCCGGTCAGTCTCCGGCACCGGAGCCGGCGCATCAGACTTCTGAATCCCCTTCGCCGGAATAATCCCAATGAAAGTAGACGCCGGCGGAGACGGAGCCTTCGCCTTCGCCGGAATATTCCCGATCACCGGAGTCGGAGAATTGGGCATTTCGGTGGGAATATTCGATTCGTTCGACGGCGGGGCAGGAATTGGGTGGAAGGCCGGCGCCGGAGATCCGATCGGCGGGAAATGGCCGGAGCCGTATTCGAGATCGCGGCTCATGTTGAGGCCGGTGAGGAGGATTCCTTCGATTCCGTGGACCGCGATTCGGGAGCCGAGGAAGAGGTCCGGGTAGGCGATCCGGACGCCGTTGACGATGAGGCCGACGGAGGCGCGGTCGCTGTCGGCGTCGACGTCGCGGACTTTTCCGATGAGGACGGCGTAGTCGGGGAGGAGGGTGTCGAGGAAGGGGGCGGAGAGGTTCTTGAGGCCGGCGAAGGTGTGACGGCCGGAGATGACGTGGTAGCGGAGGGTGCTGACGTAGAAGGCGGCGTCGGCGGCCATGTCGAGGGCGTAGAGGAGCTCGTCTCGCGGGGCGAAGAGGGTGAAGTCGGCGGCGGCGGCGGAGAGGAGCTCGTATTTGAGATCGGATGTGGCGATGCCGTTGGTGAAGAGGGTGTAGCCGTAGCTGCGGAGGGACTGAAGCATGTCGTCGAATTCGCGGGTTCTGGTGGGGGAATTGGCGGCGGAGGAGAGGAAGAGGAGAAGGAGGAAGAGGATAGCGGAGGAGAAGGGAAACGCCATGGCAGTTTGTGGAGAGAGAAGCGGTTCAGATTTCAGTTGTTTGGGAATTTTGGCGCTTTACTTGTTTTTATATTAGTTTGAATCGTGAATAATTGGGCCTTTATCTCTCTCCAAATATTTTCATCCTTTTCGTCTTTTCTTTATTTTAAATATTATACTCCTACTCTACTTCATTTCGGTAATTTTTTCGTTCTACTTGAGATTATAATTTTATATCTATTATTTGATTTTACTTGACAAACTATTTGAAAATGAATTAGAATTATTATAACCTTAATTCAGTTACAAGGTACAACACAATTACAAACACACCCTAACAAATTTACTCATATTGTTTTCCTAGTTCGTTCGTCTTCTCAATATTACGCCAAGTTAAAATCTTAAAATTTTAGTAGATCATAGTCGTCACTACGGGTATACTACTTCCTTATGTCAAAAGCTAGATGTTAAATTATAATTACACCTAATATCATGGCTGAATGATGATGTTAGAGTTATTGGTATGTTATGATTACTTACCAATAATGTATTGTTTGTTTTTGATAAAATAATAGTAGGAAGATATACTGGTAGCAGTAACCTTATTTTCACCAAAAATATTAGCTACTGTTTTGAAGATGTTCGTTGTTTTCCATACCAGCTTCTAAACAAGCACTAAATTGAGCATAAGATGAATTGCATTTTGCAGCTTCAGTACTTTAGCTTGTTGTTTTCACTACAGCAAAATATCATACGGCGTGAAAATTGGAAAAGGCAAAATAGGAGCGAAATATGATTGATTTCATAGCAATTGGTATCTTAACAACATCTCAAGCAAAAGCAATGTTCTAACTCGGGATGAAATACCATGATAAAGGAAAATGTTTTGATAGAGTTCATAAACGGATAAATTGTTTGGTTCGATGCGGAAAGCTATCTCAGAGATTGCAGATGGAGTTTCCAATGTCGATCACAAAACGGTACCTAACATCGGATTTGGCAAGTCGTTCCATAGCAGCATTTATCTCATCCGCGCGTAACAGTTCAATGTCAGCTGCTATGCCATGCTTCCCACAGAAGTCGAGCATTTCCTGCGTCTCTTTAATACCACCAAACTCACTTCCACCAATCATCTTTCGACCTGAAAAAAAAACCAGAGTTGAAATTAGCATAAAAAAGATGTAATCTGGTAATGTAAGTGTTCGAAGGTAGCAAGTCTTCTTACCGGAAACTAGAGGGAAAATAGGAAGGTCGAGGGGCTTATCGGGCAATCCCACTGTTACAAGTTTTCCATTCATCTTCAACAGGCTTAGCAATGGAGCCAACGAATGAACAGCTGCAATGGTATCAATGATGAAATCCATTGTGCCGGTCGCAGCCTGCAACAATGAAGATACTTGAGAATAGTACAATATTTAAAGATCTATTAAGATGTATGTACATGATTTGTCTAATCCATCTCAGATAGAAACTAATTTCTTGCAAATATAGAAATATGGACATGTAATCCTCTGTCCAAAATTTGAATGAATCATTTGTCTAGTTTGTGAGAGTTTAATAATGTCAATACTAGAGCTATTTACCTCCAAATCAGCAGCATCAGTACTAACAACAAAAGCATCAGCACCAAGCTTGTTTAGGGCTTCATCTTTCTTTCTCGGGGAGGTACTGATAACAGTAACTTTCAGCCCAAAAGCCTTCCCGAACTTGACTGCAACATGGCCAAGTCCCCCAAGTCCAGCAACACCCAAATGCTTTCCAGCCTCAGTCATTCCATAGTATTTCATTGGGCTGTAGACAGTGATTCCAGCACAAAGCAGAGGAGCACCAGCATCTGATGGCACGTTCTCAGGGAAACGAAGCACAAAATGTTGGTCAACAACAACTGTATCAGAGTAACCACCATATGTCATCGTGCCATCTTTATCAGTGGAGTTGTATGTGAATATCATTTTAGGGCAGTAGCTCTCGAGGTCTTGTTGGCAGACATCACATGTCCTACATGAGTTTACTAGCACCCCAACCCCGACTCTGTTACCAACCTTGAATTTCTCAACATTGTTGCCGATTTTGGTCACAACACCAGAAATTTCATGCCTGCAACAAACATTGCCAACATTGAACAATTAAAATCAGATTAACTTCATAAGTAGCTTAAACAAGGTATTCACAAAATTTAACCATACCCTGGCACAATAGGATACTGAGTGATTCCCCAATCATTCTTCACACTGTGCAAATCAGAATGGCAAACTCCACAGTAGAGGATTTTGATTGTCACATCGTCATCTCCATTATCCCTGTCAACCATAACATCAATATGTCTCAATTCATTTTCACATTAACATATCCAGAATTGAATTAATCAACGAAACAGAGAGCAGCACCAACAATCAGTCGCATCTATCGCTATCTAGCACCTAAAAGAGTATCAATCTGTAGATGTTTCAATTGGATATTAATGATCTACACAACGATTCCATGGAGTCTAACATAATCGATGTTTACAGAAACAAAATCGATACACGTTAAATTAGGCGAAATGCCACATAGAAAACCTAAAATTGATGAACACAAACTCATTCCAATCAATGAACATCAGCAATCTGCGTAAACGGAAAGAGCATCCACAAATCGAGCGCGAAAAAGTAAAACTAGCTAAACATCGAAGCAACATGCAAAAATTCGATTCAAGTCTAAACATCGATATAAGCATATAGCAAATAGTATATCTCAATATCCAGAATCACGCAGTTCCAACAGCGATTGGTTTGCGAATGTGAACACACACGGAAGCGCAAGTAAATGTGAATACCTGCGAGAGAAAAGGAAGGGAGAGAGAACGCCGGAGGTGTCTGTCGCTGCCAAACCAAATGCTTTCTGTCTGAATTCCGCCATCGATCTCCTTCCCTGCTCTTTCTCTCTGAGAAATTATATGAATAAAATCTTCTCTGGCTCTGTTCTTATAGTGCAGGCAAGAGCAGTGGTAAACATTCACTTTTTAAAAAAAGTAAATTTTAATAATTTTCGGGATTCGTATAGTCTATCTGCGTCAATTTCCACTATACTCCGTATTAATGCAGCCACATCTGCATTTAAGGTAACCATAATTTTACTTTTTAATCCGCGATACGTATGAATTATGTAATTTTCATATTTTTGTATAAAATATATGAATATTATTTTTAAATAGTATTTCATCTCAATTTAAATTAAATTTATCTGCAAAAAATAAAGAAATGAAATAGTAGGACCCATGAAGAGTTAAGAGATGAGATTGATTGAAGATGGAGGAGGTGGTGCTATCTCTTTAGGAAGACATGGAGTAAAAAGTGGTGTAAGGCCTATGAACAATGTAGAGATGAGATGAATTGGAGATAGAATGAAGATAGTGTTGTGGATGCTCTAATCGGAACAAGGGTAATCAAGTTGCAAGTTAAAAGAGAAAATATAAATTAATAATTTGAATGAAAGAGAGCAATGTAAGGAAAATGAAAAGTGGTGTAAAAATTGCAACCCAAAATATATTAATTTCAAGAAAATGATAAATTAAATTATCGAATAAGAACATAATTTGTTGTCAATTTCTCATATATTAATTCCAATTGAAGAAAATGATAAATTTTGCATATTTCAAGAGCAATTGTTTGCACAACTTCCTATAAATATATGTGGAGTAGAAAATAATGCATAAAAAATACTCCATATACACCCAATATACGTAAAATTATCACAAAATACAAATAAATTGAAATGACCACCGTTCTCTTCCACCTATAGTCGAAGCCCTTTGAACAGTGTTATATTGGCATTCTACACTCAGTGGGAATTGGGCAAATTAACACATATTGAGGCAACCATTTTACAGTCTTTTCTCAGTGGACTATATTTGTATTAAAAAATTGTTTTTTTATAAAATCCATTATTAACAAATTCAGTCTTAATAAACACCTAATATCTATAGAGTGATAATGAACGAATTGTGGAGTGACTTAGAGGAATAATACTGAAATGAATAAGAACTAACACAATGCGAGGATGAATCTCTATATTCATGCCAAGCATCCGCATACACATATTTCATGAATGATTACATTTGCACTCCAGGCTTAGTGTCCTCACATAATTAGGAGATTTACTAAAGCTAATTAGTAGTATTAAAATCACATAGACCTATCCTAACTTATGTGAATGATCACTCCCATAAATTGATTTTTATAACTAAAAATTTAAAAAAATGTACTAATAAAGTCAGCTCACTCACAAATATGCAATTGAATTCACGTATACTTCATTTTTGGAAGAGAGGGTACATGGAGGGCACACCACAAACAATAGTCTCATTTTAATTTCTCAAACTTTATTTACTTTTTTTAATGTCTTTCTTAATTTACTTTTTTTTTTCTCTTATTTTATCAATTTTCCATTAAAACTCGTGTCAATATAATAGTTTCATTCTCTCCTTGCATAAAAAAAATATTTGTTCATTTGTTCTCATATAATGCTAAATCCTCTCTCGACTCCATCTCTCATTGTTATCTCATCTCTTCGCGTTGCCTACAAATCGTTGCTAATATTACCAAGTTCAGACTAAAAATCATTAAAATTTCTCTTTCCCTTCTTTGTACTCATCTGTGCCATCAAAGAGGCCATCAATATGAATGTAAATGCAAATGATTTCCAATTGATGAAATAACTAAATAAGCACGTCAAATCTACATCTCCAAAATCGCTAATGTGTGCTCTAAAACAAATTAATTAAGGCATTTTCTTCCATTGATGAAACAAGATTGAATATAGTCGAACAACAAATACCAGATCTACAACTTTCACCATCACATCAAATCAAACGACACCAAAATCTCAATAAATTAGGGAAAAACTCAGCCGCCGAAGCCGTAGAGCGTCCGGCCCTGCCTCTTCAGAGCATAGACAACATCCATGGCGGTGACGGTCTTCCTCCTAGCGTGCTCGGTGTATGTGACGGCGTCTCTGATAACATTCTCCAAAAATATCTTGAGAACTCCTCTGGTCTCCTCGTAGATGAGGCCGCTGATCCTCTTCACGCCGCCTCTCCTCGCCAGACGCCGGATCGCCGGCTTCGTGATGCCCTGGATGTTGTCGCGGAGCACCTTACGGTGACGTTTCGCTCCGCCCTTGCCCAGCCCCTTGCCTCCCTTGCCGCGCCCAGACATTTTTGATTTGCGAGATTTGGATTTGATGTGGGGGAATGGAGAGATGGAATTTAGATTTTGATGTGTGGATCGATTTCTAGGGTTTTGTAGGCGAGAGGGAAGGAGGGAATTTGTGTTCAATTGAATTTCGAGTTTTGGCGGAAATGTTTTGAGCTGTTGGATTTTTTGGTGATGAACGGCTGAGATGGTGATCTGAGTGAATTAGCGGGTTTGGTTTTCGGCTGTACGATTTATGGGATCGACGGCTATAGCAAAGTATAAATATTTTTATTTATACTGGCAATATGAACAAAGTACTAGCATTTTCAAAATCAACTGGAGTAGATTATTTGTTGTTATCATTTTTGTTTGATAATATCCCCAATTTTAAAATAAAAACCATCAAAATTTCAGTTCCCCTTCTTCTTATGTGACGCCTTGAATATTGTCTTCGGAATTCCAAAACGTCGCATGATGTTGGGTTGGAGTGTGGGGGCCGCCAAGGCGACAGAATCGTCTTTTTCGCTGTAATCAATTTCGATGCTCATTTGTTCCGACGTTGGAGTCACGTGTGTTAAAAACTTAAAATATTCGTACTCCCTCCGTCCGCGAATAGGAGCCCCGTTTTTCCATTTTAGTCAGTCCGCGAATAGGAATCCCGGTTCATAATTACCATAAATGGTATAAAGACCTCAAATTCCACCAACTCATTCTATTCACATGGAGTATCATTTAAAACCAATATAAATAAGTGGGACCCATTTTCCACTAACTTTCTTTCATCCACTATTTTCAACATTTATTAAAATTTATGCCGGAGATGAATGAAACTCCTATTCGCGGACGGAGGGAATACATCATAATTCTAAAAATAGAAAAGAAAAAACAAAAACAAAAACAAAAACAGAATCAAATCATTAAATGATGGAGTCTCAGTGGACAATGATGACTCCCAAAATATACATCTAAAAAAAACTAATTCAAAACAATTCATGATTTAAGATTAAATTCAACAAAATTTGAAGTAGTATTAAAAAAAATCAACATACATTCTCAGGGTTAACAAAAAATCTAGATTCATAAGCACAGCAAATACACATCTTCAAAACTAATTCAACAAAAAATCACGATTCTCTTCATTAAATTCAACCAAATTCACATAAAAAAAAAAATCAACAAAAATGCCATTCTTAGGCTTAATAAAAAAAATCTCGATTTTCTCCAATTGAACAAAATTTAATGGCCGCGTCACGAAGTACTCGCACCCGAGACTCGTACTGATTTTCTTTCTTGTTACACTAAAAGTTGGTGGCTGATGCCGGAGTTGCCAGAAAAGTAGGTTTCGTATCCCCGGCCATGATCACAAGAATCTCCTCAAACGGCGGCGTGTCCTCGCCGCCGCCAACTTGGCGGTACAACCTCCAGCAGCAGACGTGGATGATGACGACGATTGCTATCAGCCCCAAGGTGACCGCCATCCCGACCCCCAGCCCGGCGAAGATTTCCGGCGCCGGAGAGTGGCTCGGTGAGATTCCGACAGTTGGAGGCGGCGAGAATGCCTCTCTTGCCGCCGCGGCGGTGGGATCAAGGGCGCTGGCGTCCATAGTTTGGAGATGTTAAAATGGCGGCGGTGGAAATAAAGAGTGATTGTGGCTTTATAGAATAGAATTGAGGGGGAGAAATTGTAAGAAATAACAAAAGAAAAAATAATTAAAATAGTATAGTGGATAATGGGTTCATAAATGCTAAAATAAAAGAAAAATGAAAAATATTTTCAGCCTATTATTATACTCCCTCTGTTGGCATTACGAATTTCATTTATAGGGGACATGAATTTTAAGAAATGTAAAAAAGTGGGCGAAAAAATGTTATTGGAATATATTAGTTTTAAATGAAATGTGAGTGTAATGAGTTAGTGGAAAATGAGACCTTATTACTATTTATGATAAAAGTGAACCAAAACTCCTATTCGCTGACGAACTAAAATAGAAAAACGAGACTCCTATTCACGGATAGAGGAAGTAGAATAAATTAATTTCCTTTTTGTTGATTATATTGAAAATTTATGGAACACAAACGTTTTCCCCATGCTTAATAAATAAATCTTTATTTTCCATTAATAAACTGAAAATTGAAATCGTTTCACAAATAGATAAAAGAAAAATAAGTTGCAACGTATAGAACATGGCTGGTCGAACAACTCAAAGAAATAGATGGGATTAATTTAAAGATGGCCTCATCTATAAAATTTTCGTTTCTCCATTCAACATTTACATCACAATTTTTAAACAAAAATGACATATTATTGGCTTAATCAAAATTCTCGAAAGTCTTCTGATTTTCTTATTTTCATAATCTTTAACTCTATCACTAAGAATTGTTGGTTGATGCCGGAGTTGCAAGAAAAGTGGGGTTTACCTCGCCGGCCATGATCACGAGAATCTCCTCAACCGGCGACGTGTCCTCACCGCCGTCGACTTTCACGGTGGGCCTGCTACCGCATCCTTCCTCGCCGCCGCCAGGTTGGCTGCAGAGCCTCCGGCAGCAGATGTGGATGATGAAGACGAGCGCTATTAGCCCCACGATGACCACCAGCCCGACCCCCAATCCGGCGAAGATGTCCGGCACCAGAGAATGAGAGTTTCCGATTGTTGCCGGCGGCGGTGGGGTCAGGGGCTGCTGTTTTGGATACCAAACGAGAGTGAAATAAGATTGACATGGCTGAGAAAGGAGGAGGAGGCGGTGGTGGAAATAAAGAGTGATTGTGGACTTATAAAAGTGAGAGTAGGTATAATAAATGTAAGATAGAATTAAATCATAATACTTGGTGCCCAAGAATACTAGGAGCATGAGTTCCACCATATTTACTTGTCTTGTAATCCCTATTTAAAGGGTGCTATATTCAATGGAATGATCATCCAATTCCAAACAAACCGAGTTCTCTCTTTATCTCCTTTATCACTAACGGATAAAACAATTGTCTCATCCTACTCGGATGAGATTGCAAGGCAAATCGCTGAGATCGTGAGCAAAAGTTTTGCCGTGATGAAACCACCAACAGTCAAACCAGAAGACACTAATAACCTACGAGAAACACCCATAGCCTACAAGATCGATACTCAACCGCTCCACATCGGAGGAAACTGATTGAATGGAGAGAATTACTCTACATGGTCTGTACTGATGCAAACAACGATAAGTGGCAATGGAATGGTTTCTCACATAACTGGAGTGTCGCCTTTCCCGCTGCGGACAGATCCAGCCTTCCCGCAATGGCAGCAAGCCGATCATTGCGTGTTTACATGGCTTATGCAGAACATCGAACCACGGTTGGTTAGTCGGGTTTTGAAACAGCCGACTGCCAAACATATCTGGGATGCGTTGGTCGTCACATACGAGAGTGGAGGAGATAAGCTCCAAGTATACGACCTGTACACGAGGGCAAGTATGGTAAAACATGACAACCAATCGTTGGAGGAAACTTGGAGTACCCTACAAGATTTATGGTTATCAATAGATCAGAAACAAACCAATCAGATGAAGTACCCTGAAGATATCAAGATACATGATCAGTTCATTCAGGAAATGAGACTTTATATCAATTTTTAATTGCAATTGACAATTAGTACGAAACTACCAAAAGGGAGATAGTGAAGATGAGCCACTTCCCTCTGTGGACCAAGCCTACAACCTGGTCCAGCGTGAAGAAACTCGGTCTTAAGGGCTACAGCCCAGAAATACTAACAATGAAGTTACTGAGGACGGCATCAGGGCTAGACTCGTCATTCGAGGAAGGCAGAATCAACGGCTTGCGGGGCGGCGGCGGCGGCGGCGGAACAGGATGGAATCGATGGAATGACAACAAGGATAAGTCGAAATTGGTGTGCTTGTACTGCAAGAAGAAAAAACACACCAAGGAGTCGTGTTTCGAGCTAATCGTGTACCCTGATTGGTGGATAGAAAAACATGGAAAACCGCCTAATGCACCGCCACCTGCTTGCGTGGCACCCTGGAACCGCGGCGGCCACACTGGAGGGATCACAAGGAGGGATCTTCCCAAGTCCGAGGAAATATATTCTTGACATTTTGGCAGAGACAGGTCTCCTAGAATGGAAGCCGGCAGATACACGTATGGCCATCAACCATGGATTGTAGATTAGCGATGGAGCTAAATTGACTGATCGAAGTCAATATCAACGACTAGTTGGAAAACTCATCTACCTTTCACATATTAGACCTGATATTGCTATGCAGTAAGGATTGTGAGTCAATTCATGCATAAATCACAGGCGGATCATATGGAGGCAACACTTAGGATTTGTCCCGATCTAAAGGGAACAACTAGGCATGGATTATTATTCTCCAAGAATGGAAACCTTGAGATTCATGGATAAACGAATGCTGATTAGGCAAGGAATCCGAACGATAAAAGATCCACAACATGCTATTTTACCTTTGTGGGAAGTAACTTAGTAACATGGAGGAGTAAAAAATAGAAGGTAGTAGCTCTCTTGAGTGCAGAAGTCCAATTCCATGGGATCAAAAGTGCGTTGACTTAGATATTATGGCTAAGAAGATTGATGAAGGAAATTAACCTCTCTCCTAGCAAGAAGTGTCAACTGTACCGGTGATAACAAGGCAGCTATAGGCATCTCAGAAAATCCAGTTCAACACGATCGAACAATCATGTGGAGGTGGATAGACACTTTATCAAGAAAAAACATTGAAATGGGTATTGTTGAGTTACCGTTTGTTCGCTCAGAAGATCAGCTTGCTGACATACTGACAAAGGCTGTCAATGCTAGAAATTTTGAAGATTTTTTTAGCAAATTAAGTATTGGAGATCCCACTACTCGATTTGAGGAGGAGTGTTAGAAAAGAAAATACAATAGAATTAATACTTAGTGTCTAAGAATACTTGGTGCTCAATAATACTTAGAGCACAAGCTCCACTATATTTACTTACTTTGTAATCCCTATTTAAAGGGTGTTTTATTCCGTGGAATGATTATCCAATTCCAAACGAAACAGAGTTATCTCTTTCTCACCTTTATGACTATGTTTTATGCACCATTTAATAATAAATATTAGTACTATTAGTTTGTTTTCTTTTTATTTTTGTATTGAAAATTTTGAATCGGTTCACCGCATACGAATCATGGAAGTGGAACACAGTATATTACTTTTTACCCATGGTTTAAAACATAAATGTTTTTTTCCATTAATAAACTAGATTATTTAAATTTCATTTTGGTGTTTAGTGATAATATTTTCATTTTCCACATTGTTTGAGTGAACTGGAAAAGCGGAGAAAGTTAGAAAACAAAAGTGGCAGTGGTAATAAATAGTGGACATTAATCAGGGATTTTAAGGCATTTTGTATACTAGTAGCTTCTATAACTTTCTATTTAAGATTAAAACAAATATTGATTTTTAAATTAAAAAACAAATCTAAATTTTTTCGCAACAGATCATACAGTGCGAGTTTAGGAAAATGATATACTGTGCACCTAATACCTAATGTAAGAGCACCACACTTGTTTGAAGCATGTTTAACATTATTCATTTTTATTTATATATTTGGTTTGATTCTAGTACATTAAAAAATGTTACTGAAAATTTTAATTTCACAAATTCATAAAAATTACAAATTGATTTGTTATTTTATTCATTTATTTAAAGTTGTAGAGAAAAAGAATGAATCGAGCTTTGATTTTTGTGAATTTTATAAAATTAATAATCTCAATAATATTTTTTAGTGTAAAAAATCAAACTAAATATATAAATTAAAACGAATAATGTTAAACATGCTTGTAACGAGTGTATTAATTGAATAAGGAGCTCATGTAAGGTGAATAGCATGGAGTATTATTTCCTTATGAGTTTATCAATAGAATTTTCTCGTTCTTGGATTTGCACATAATAGATCGTTAATCTTTTTTATTTTAATTTAAAACTCAAAAAGTGTTACCACTATTTGTAGTAAGTGATCCCGACCCTATCCTTTTGGTAAATGTTCCGTATCAGTTATCACACGTATAATTAAACACTTTACATAGTTTTAGAAATTAGATTTAACATCATTTACTATGTTTAATCAAATTTTGATTTATTTTTCAAAATTTGAATGTCACATCACAAAATTATAAAAATTGTCAATTGTCCCATGACAACTATTCTGGGGCAAATTATCAAATTGATTTAATTTTTTATTATTATTTGTAAAATGAAATTATTGGCCATGTTACATAATTCACTTATTTAAAGGCTTGATTAAAGGCTTGTTTACATTGAAAAAAGTTAAAATTATTTAAAGGCTTGTTCACGCTACGCACGGGTTTACACTAAAGATTATGGAACCACTTTTTAACTGATTAGGTTAATTACGGTTCTATACATGATTGAACTCTCCGTATATAGATTAGCTATTAGTCAAAAGAATAATTATTTTTATTATGTTGACTGTTGTTTTTTACTCCAAGTATGCCGAATGTTTACGATAACATCGTTATATGTGAATTAAAATTTAATTTATAGAAAATAAACTATATATAATACGATCAAATACATGGCATGTGATTACCAACTAATTGCTAAACTATATATTGTTTTTTCTAAAAACTGAAACTTGGACAGCTTCTAGCCATCAATATGTCACCACTTCCTAATCAAAATATATAAACTAAGGCTAAAGCTGTCGATTTTTATAAATTAATCAATTTGCATATAAGAAAGAGAAAAAGTATTGGCACAAATTAAAGAAAAAAGGGGTGGGAATCAAGAATTCTTATCTTTACTTTAATTACCCAATCATGCACTTAATATTAACATAAAATATTAAGGAAAAAAAGTCGGTCGTCGCTACGAAAATAGGTTCTGGCATAATATATATGTCGTGCCTTGGAATAATATATTCAAAGCAACAACTCAAATAATTACTATATAACTGAATAATATGCAGTCCAATAAAATTCACATATGCTACAATATTTTTCTGTAGTTGATAACATCACGTTTCACACGAGAAATGTATGTGACCAATTTATATGTGCATAATAAATTTAACGATTTTCTATAGTAATTTAAACATTGGCTGTTCTAACTAGTACATAATACATGGAATGCATGTATTGGCTGGACAGAGGTACTTTGTGATTTAGTTTTAACTAATCAGACAAAGGAACAAACTTAAATATTTTTTTGAATTAAGTAAACGAGAAAAAATATTTAATTTGGGAAAAAGCCGTTAATTAATGAAGCCAGATAGTTCCACTTGCAGAGTTGCAGTCATGCAAATCGAATATTTCATTTATAGTATTTACGTTTTCTTAGTTGAAATGGGAAGTATTTGGATGTGATGGTATAAGTATTTGATGCAGT
The DNA here is from genome assembly GCF_029641045.1 of Salvia hispanica. NCBI lineage: Eukaryota > Viridiplantae > Streptophyta > Magnoliopsida > Lamiales > Lamiaceae > Salvia > Salvia hispanica. The sequence continues at coordinate 16,530,123 of NC_142694.1, forward strand.
ATACGAATGGCTAAGAAACGCTCACAAAACTTGCTGCTATATTTTTTCTTATTTTTTAGTTAATTATCTTTTAAACCGACCTTTACGTAGTACTCCTCTTTAGTCATCAAATTAGTAATAACTTTTTTTTCGTATTTTTGGCATATTTTATTGTAATTTTTAGTAAATTGAATTCCACATTGCGCTTATTCATTTTTACTATTTTTGATATATGGATTCCGCATTCCACTTATTCATGTTTTTCATAGTATTATTTATAAAATTAATAGGTATGTAAAACTAGATTTTACTTTCCAATAACCTTTCTTTATATATCTACAAATTCGTGCCAAATTAAACAGTGACATGAATCTAATTCATATTATAAAGGGCGAAACGAAATAATCATCAATACTGTAAAACCGTAAAGTGCAATGGTAGGAAGCAAATACTTTGTATTTAGGCTATAGATAATTGTTTAGCCAACTACATGATAATTTATTCTGGTTCGTGATTCCTAGTAAAACATCAATGACTTTTCCTATAAGATATCAGTGAGATCATCCCCAAGTCTGTGAATGCCAAACCCCAATATTAAATTTTTTGCTTATATTTTCATTTTCATTTTCACTTTAAAGTTTCCCTTCCATATTAATTTTATACGAGAGATTCCTTCACAATACTTTCTTCTCTCTCTCTCTCATGTAAACTTAGTATTTATACCCCAAAGTGTGGAGGCAGAAACATAAATCAAAGTGCAAAAATGGGTGAAAGCAAGGCGATTTTGGCTGTAATTGCTATTCAAACCATTTATGCAGGCTACTTCTTGCTTACCAAGCTTGCTTTTGATGTGGGAATGGACACCTTTGTGTTTGTTTTCTACAGACAAGCTGCTGCTACTCTTTTCTTGGCCCCTATTGCCATCTTCTTTGAGAGGTAATTCAATCTTGATTTCCATTTTCTATGTACGTATATATAGATCATTTTTTCAAAAGAGATTTGGCTTCATCTTTACCATAATTTCAACTTTAAAAAAAATAAATTATTTGATATTGGCGATATATGATTGCCAATTTAGTTAAATTTTACTTTCGTTGAAGCATTCAGTCTTAGTTTTGGCATCAAATCAAGACGGAATAATTATTTCTATTACTAATATTTTGACAACAATATATATTTATTTTTTAGATCATCTCTAACTCTAATAGTACTCCAAAACAAATTCCATATTTGGTTTTTTAGTGAAAAATACATATCCTTTAGGTTTTCACTAAACCAAACCAATTTTTTTTCAAATTTTGTGAGTAAAAAATGCATAATATAGAGATTATTCTTTTAAGTTTGAGTTTAGTGTGAATGGTTTGAGTAAAATCATATTTAATGTGACATTTATACTAAAATGAGTTTGAGTTTAGTGTAAATGGTTGGAGAGACTCTAGTTACTGATAATCAGGTCTCAGTAAAGGGTAGTATATGAAAATGCTAAACCATGCATATTCAAATTACATAACTATATATCCTTATTTTTTTCTACGATTTTCAAAGATTATTTTCCACGATGGGGTAGATTTCAAGAAAGATTAACACTTTAGAAAGTAGTGTATATGTAATAATAAATTGACATAACTATGCATTGTCATCAATCTTTCAATCTGCAAGATTAGGTTACACCTTACACACAGTGATGTATATTTGTCAAATATATGGTACTACTTTTTTCATCCTTTATTAAATACTGCTAATGTAAAATATTAATTTCTTTGAGTATGCAGGAAGACAGCTCCTCAGCTTTCACTCTCTATATTCCTCAAGATTTTCTTCCTTTCCCTATTTGGGTATGTAATTCGAATTTAAAACACATATGATCACAAAATTAAAATATTTTGAAAATATAAAGCCAAATGACAGAGTTTTATTTATTTACTTTTATATATTTTTTAATTTGTTGCAGAATTACGATGAGCTTAGATGTTGTTGGAGTAGCTTTAAAGTCCACAACGGCATCTTTGGGCGCTGCAATTACCAATAGTCTTCCTGTTATCACTTTCTTCCTTGCAGTTTTATTAAGGTATGTAAAATTATTATTTGATACTTATTTTTAAATAATTAATTTGGAAAAGCTTCATTCACTAGTGTGAGTAGGGTACAATTCATGATATCTTCTATTCAAAATTACGGTTTATTTGTATTTTATTTTACACAATAAACACGAGCTGATTAAGCAGAATTAATTGAAAAGAAGAGAGTTATATATAATTAATGCAGCACATTAATACATTAAAGGGGACAAGTAAATATTCTCGTTCTTTAAAGAAGATTTAAGAAGAATCGTGGCTTTACTACTAATAACATATGTCTTTTGTTAAAATAATCATCAACTGGTATCCCTTAATTAAGGAATATATAACACACGGTCAAATTTTATTTTATTCTCTGCGTTGATATTTTGGGTGTTGAGAAGTAACGTTGTCTAAAGATAGTTAAGAGCAATAAATATAATCAACCACTTGATTATGAATGCATTTTTATTCACTTTTTTTTTAAATCTAATATTTTCACTTAGCATGACCAAATATTTAAATTTAGTCAAAGTAGCAAAGTGTGTATTTTCTTAGGTCAATATGATTTGCAAGCTATTGCATAGGATCGAGCACATATTCAAACATGTCACATTTCATGCATGCTCGATCGTGAAGCTATTTCATTTGTACATTTGTGCATTCACAATCAATAAAGATCATTATAGTCGACGATTTTATCGTATTGAGCAATATGTATACTGATACCATGAATATGAAATCTAAATCGTCTATGAGTCATATTTCTGTTATAACAACCAGTCTTATTTTAGTGCGACTCTATATATTCCAAAGAGTTAAATTAAGTCGGTGACAGGATGGAGAAGGTGAAGATAAGGACAAGCCCGGGAATAATGAAAATGACAGGAGTAAGCTTGTGTATGGGAGGAGTAGCAACTATTGCTTTCTACAGAGGTCCTCTTCTCCAAATATGGCATCTTCACCACACCTCTCTCCATTCTCACATCATCACTCCGACCAATACATGGATTAAGGGTGTCTTCCTCATGTTCCTCTCCAACATTAGCTGGGCTTTCTGGCTTGTTTTGCAGGTTTTTTTAAATGTATATATATTTATTTTATTTTTGGATTTATTGAATTTGAATAATTAATTAAGAGAAATATTTATATGTAGGGGAGAGTGCTTAAGAGTTATCCTTCAAAGCTGATGTTGACAACGGTGCAATGCCTTTTAAGCACAATACAATCATTCTTGGTGGCTTTAGCATTTGCAAGGGAGCCTTCTCACTGGAAAATTGGATGGAATGTACGACTTGTATCAGTTGCTTATTGTGTAAGTATATTTATAGCTTATTCAATTTTTATTATTATTATTATTATATCGAGTAATATATTCGTGCATCCTCATAAATAGTCGTAATAATATGTGATTCGAGGTTTAGTAATAGATTCTCAATAGAGAAAGAGTCTCGTCTTAAAAGTAAAGGATTAATGAATGTAAAAAGTGTTGGGCCATATGATAAATTAAATGGTAAATAAATTGAATTATTGAGGATGCTATAATATGGGGTAGCATCTATAAATTGAAAAACAAAAGTTAATCTTAAATACTATATTTTGAAGTTAATGATCATATAAAAACTGTAGCTTGATTAGATGTATAATTGCTTAGAGGATTAGGTTATTGGATAAAGGAGGTAATTACGCTTTATAATTTAGTTTTTAGGCCAAGTTACAAAAGTGGCATGACCTTTAATATATACCAAAAAAAATGTGACCGAACATTAAAAGAGATTGAAAATATTAAATAAATCATATATTAAAACAAAGAAATCATTTAGTAAAGAACGGGAATCATGCATAAATATAATAAAAAATAGATTAAATAATAAATTTTGACGGGTTAATTTAGCATATATTTCAATTTTTTAATAACTAATTGAGGTGGACCAAACAACTAATTTATATCTCACGACAAGCCAGATTTGTTGAACTTTGTTCCCATTATAATAACAGAAAGTTCGAAACAAAAATACTACTATTATGGAGTTGTGACATGATAAATCATACTTTGTTGTCTTAGTGCTTCTTTTAGATAATTTAATTAAGCAAAAAAAGTTGGGACACAAATCACTTCAACATAATTGACAGCTTATAAACATTAATTAATTTGAAAAGAAAAAGGGCATCGATCAAAGCTAATTAAACACTTTTTTAATCATGAATTTGGAAAAATGAAGAAGTTTCAAGATTACTAATTAAGTTGGGTAATTAATGGTTATTGCAGGGTATAATTGTGACCGGTGTTGCATTTTACATGCAAGCATGGGTTGTTGAGAAGAAAGGACCAGTTTTCTTGGCCATGACCACTCCTCTAATCATGGTTATTACACTAATCATGTCTGCATTCGTCTTGGGCGAAACTATCACTTTGGGAAGGTATAATAATTTTACTGTAATTATTTATTTCCTTCAATTTAATTATCACCTCGAAATGTGTTATGACGTAATTAATTAGATTAATTAAATGGGTGGCTCCATTGCTCAATCACCACCGAGGTTAAATGGGAGTCTACCAAACATCATAATATCTACGGATCCATGGCATAATTTGGGAAAATTCATTTGATGAAAATATTTTGTAGCCTGAAGTGAACAAACAGGAAAACGAGAAGTTGTTCGACTTTAATGGGAGCAAAATTGTATTTTCCCACAATGTTGGATTTTTTTTAATCTAAAAATGTCGCTTAACGCCTTCTTCAAAAAAGAACTACTCCTTCCGTCTCAGACTCTCAGCTTAAGCGAGATGTTTTATTTGCGCACCTGTTTTGAAAATAATGATGATCATTAGTTAAAATGGAGATAAAATTAAGTAAGAGTGAGAACAATACTTCTGTAAAGGAAGTAAATGGAAATCTTTTTGAAAGGAGAAATTTAAATTTTATACAAGGATGTTTCTAAACCAATTGTCACGTCTACATCTAGATGTAAAGAAGACAAATTTGTTTGGGAGCACATGCATATTATATTGAGTTTGATTTTGATTTTGATGTGTTTGATTTGTGATAGTGTTTTGGGAGCACTTTTACTAGTTGGAGGGCTATATTTTGTGTTGTGGGGAAAGACCAAAGAGGAACAAAGGGCAAGAGCGGCATACTATCCAAATCTTGATGAGGAGAAAGCTTGTGGAGAGTTGAAGGTTGAAGAATCAACGACGGTAATCAAGTCTTAATTAGAGTTAAACAATGAAGATTAGGTGTTTTTAGATTCTTGTTTATCCCTACTAATTTAATGGGTTTAATGTTTCTTTTCTTTTGAATCAAATATGTGTATAAATTTACATATATGTGATTGTTGGTAGTATGTTACTCTTGTACAACGCCTATTTATAATATAGATGATTTGGATTAATCAATATTATTTGAATGTATACTAGTATCTCTACTTAGTTAGGATGAAAAAATTAAAAAAAAAGTGTTGATTTACATGTACACTTTGATGTAAAAGAGATTTAATTTTCCTATTATATTCATATTATACGTTGTATATATAAAAGACAAAGTGATGATCACACATATCCTTCAATCAATATATTGAGCCATTTAGATTAATGAAAAAATAGAGAATCTTTATGAGTTGATCATTTTGATGGGTCAATTAAGTATGATTATCTTAAAAATTGAATATTGGGCTTGAATTCTATAATTTCATAAATGGACTAATTAAAAGCCCAAATATTAGGGTAGGTGGGCTGGCTTATTAGATATCATTAGATTAATAACATAATCTTATGTCACAGTTTTCATAATAAAATTATTTCAACCTGGATTCCACTATGTTATTTTAATTATTTTAAGAATTTCATATTTGCAGTTGACAAAAGAAATGGTCATGGGTCCAACAACATAACCAACATGTTTTCAAAGTTTCGACCGTAGCAACATGGCCAACTCATACTCGTTCAAATTTTGTACTATTATTAAATTAATGGTAACAATATACTAATACAAAATAATGATGTATGAAGTTGGTATGGTTACAAGTTTATAATGACTATTAAGGTTGATTTTGGAACTCTCTTCAATTATTTTCCTAGATAGTCGTGCGAGCACGAAAAGTCTATGCAACTTGAAATGAGTATTAAGGTACAAATTGCTACTCACATTTATGAAATTGTATGCTATATAAATAAAATGTACTAACATATTTTATATTACTTGAAAAAAGTAGGTTAATGGGTACATTGTAATCACATATCTGGAAAGTGTCGCTACTTTTGGTTTAGCATTATTGTCACAAAAACTTTTGGTTTGAAATAATATCTTATGCAATTCCTTTTTACACAAACCAACTTCATTACTTATCAATTACTCGACATTTATATTTAGTCATATGCAAATGGTATTGATTACGAATAAATTTTAAACTGTTACCGTTATAATTAAAATTTCCGGTATTATTAAAACTATAATTGACTTTGTAATTTTATCAGAAAATTAATAAAATCTTGGTGTGACTCTTCGTTAGACAGCCTAGGATATCAATAAATTACTATGCCGTTTTTATGTGTGTTTTGCCATACAATTAATTATATCGCATATTTCAAACAATCGAATTTTTTTTTTATCAAGAGTTTATAATTGACATATATAATTATGCTATTAGTATAACTGAATCAAATCATAGTCATCACATAAAGGTGCTAGTATCTTTTATTTTTTGAAATGAGGAATCCTTTCAAAAAAGAGAAATACCACTAAAGCTATACAGCACAGAGTGAACTATTAATAATGATTTTCTTTATTTCTATTTGCTAATATATGTATGGGATGTCATTTTCTTTGGAAACCAATAGGGAGTCATCAATCATTGACAATTTGTACAAATTGATCCTATGAATACTCCCATATTAATACGAGAATCCGAGCAAAATAAATATGTTTTCCCAAAAATTCACACTGGATATAATCTTTTAGTCATTTACCTATATGTTAGTCCAAAAATCCAACTGTCACGTTTTTGGAGGTAAATGAACTACGACATTTTCAAAATTCGTTAGGATATAGTATAATATATTATTCGTAAATTGTTTGTTGAGTCTGAAAACAATATAAAAAATTGGCAACTTTATTTAATTTAATATTGGTTAGGTTAATATTTACTGGATTTTATATTAGAAGCTGAAAAATGGTTGAAAAAAATGAAAAAAATGGAATGAGTCAAAGTGTATGAATTTATGGAAGAAAGTGACCCAATTATATTCCGAGAAATTATCGAATGTATGTCGGAGTAGAGAGGTGTACTGCACCCCTTCATTTAGCGCCTATATATATACCCTTCTCCTCTTTCTCTCTCATCTAATTCATCTTCTCCGTCTCTCTCTCTCTCTACAGAGCTGCGTGGGTTTCCACAAATTCAAATAATTGTAAACAGATATACAGAATGGGAGCGTGTGCGACCAAGTTCGCCGTTCTGAAGGACACCTCCACCGCGCCGCCGCCGGACGTGAAGTGCGAGGCGGAGCAGGGGGAGGTGAATCTCGTTGAGGAAGTGGTGGTGGAGAAGGATGCTGCGCCGCCGGTGGATGACGAGGCGAATCGTCGTCAATCGCTTGGGAATTTGCTCCAAGAGGTGAAATCGGTACAAACCTATGCGTTTACATTTGAATATTTTTGACTGTATCTGGATTTTGCACTAATGCTTTATTGTTATGAACTCGGAGATTTAGTTTGTTTGATAGATGTAAACTGTAAACTGTGAAGTGCGTTTTTTAAGTTTCCGATTGAAATCTGAGATTGATTGAAAATGAGGAATCACGCGATTCTCATGAGTCGTGATGTTTCCAATTTCAAAAGTGATTTACTGTGGCTTTTCAACTTTAGGTATTGCTTTATATCATTATTATATGTGATATGGCATGCTTTTGCTGCTTGATTAGAATGTCAGTGGAGTTTAGCATCAATTTTTGACACTTTATTTACTGCCTTCTTTTGCCTTTACAGACGGCTAAAACAAGTCGTATTCATCACTTGTTTGGATAATATCAATGTCTTTTTCTTGTGCAACTGTTGGAAATTGTTTATTGCTACTATTTGGTAGGCGACAAACAAGTCAATCCTTTGGATTCTGTTTTTTTACGTCATGGATTGAATATAGAATAATGAAACATGACACGATCTTATTGAATTTCATAAGTGAATTCTCCAAAAAACAAGTATGTGGTTGTGGTTTTTTTGATTCTTTGTAGACCTCTTCTTTGTATGGTGAATCTGATATTTAGAGAATTGTTTAGGTTGAAGAGAAGAAGGGCTCAGCAGATTGTAATGGCAAAGAATCAGAGGATGTGAATCATGTTGATGCAGCTGAGGTGAAGCTCGAAGCAGCTGCGGATGCTGCAGTGCAGGTTGAAAGAGAGAGTGCACCCCTTGCTGGGGAAGCAGAGAAAATTGAAGACAAACCTGCTGAGACAGAAAAACCTGAGGAAAACAAGGCAGTAGAGATACCTTGTGCTGATAAGGCACCTGAAACTCTGGAGACAGAGAAGGCTGAGGAGAAGAAACCAGCTTCGGATGAAGAAACGAAAGTAGAGGAAGTGAAGCTTGCTGAGAGTACAACGGTTGAAGCTCCAGAGAAGACACCTGAAACACCAGAGGCTGAGTGTCCAGCTCTGGACTCTGAGAAGAAGGAAACAGATGAAAAATCAACTGAGATTGTGGAAACACCTGAGAAGAAACCGGAGGAGACACCTGAAACACCAGAGGTTACAACGGTTGAAGCTCCGGAGAAGACACCTGAAACACCAGAGGCTGAGGGAAGTGTGGAAAAGTGTCCAGCTGAGATTATTGAAACACAAGAGAAGAAACCCGAGGAACCAAAAGAAACTGAGAAGCAGGAACCAGCCTCAGATGCTGAAGAGAAGCTTTCAGAAGAGAAGCCATGTGAGGTATCAATTGAGAAACCCGAGTTACCTGAGGTGGAGAAGGCTGCAGATACAGATGAGAACGTGATCGAAGAGAAACCTGCTGAGAATTCCAAGACTGAGACATCAGAGAAAGTAGAAGACAAACATGTTTTGGAGCCCCAAACATGCTCGGTTGAGGAGCAGAAGCCAGCATCGGATGCAGAAAAACCTAAAGCTGAAGAAGAGAAGGCAAAGTAATTGAGGAATGCCACTATGCCTATCTAGAATCAGCAAAAATCTTTTGAATTAGTTAATCATGATTGAGACTGCAAGTTCTGATGTGTGAAAATTTGCATTTTGATTGTTTATTTAAATTATTTTTTTCTATTTCCTGCCGCAAGCAGACAATGTTAAGCAACATTGCAAAATCTATGTAAAATTTTTAATGTTTGTTAAATGCAAAAACAAGAAAGAGCAATGTGTGCAAAATTTTAGAGGGCCCTTATTTTACATGTCAATAAACTATTACAAATGCAGCCGTATGTAGTGAAGAACATCATAGGAGAGATCCAAGACTGCGTTTGTAAGTGCAGATTCCTGTGGAATACTTAGGCGTTAGATTCATCCCGAACACCTCTTTGCTCGGAGTCTGGCCTGGGTCAAGAAACCCGACCAGCTTTGCAACAAGATTTGCACTCTTGTTGATGTGGTTTATGTCTCCTGCCTTGGACCAAGCCAGATTAGCCAGCTGCAGCCTTCTCATTTTGGAGTCGAGATCGATTCCCCACTCGGTGAAGAGCTTCTCTCTTTCTCTCTCCGTCATCCTCTTCATCATCTGGTCGCTCAACATCCGCCTCTCCCGACGAAGGGCCTTCGCACTGTTCATCAAGAGAAAACAGAAACTGTAACAATCTAACTCAAAGCGGTGTATAACTTTCTAGTCTTGTCAGGTAACATGGAATTCGAACCTTGAGGAGAGCGATAGGCGTTGTCCATCGACAAAAACCTTCTCCCCTTGAAGGAATTTGTCCTTCAACAACTTCATCCTCCTGATCTCCACCTCGAGATAGATAGCATCCGTGGGGTCGCCTTGAAAGAGCATGAAGAAGTATGTTCTATGGACTAATGCAACATTGCAAGCATGCCAAAGTTCAATTATTTCTCTCTGAAGCCTCTTGAATTCTACTGGCCAACTTGTAAGACCTCTGAATTTATCTTCTTTCACATCCTTCACCTTTTCCTGCACTCAAACATGCATCTCAAAAAGAAAGAAAATCATAGTAATTTTCAGAAATTTTAAATGAACCTACTTTGTTTTTAGTCTTTTCTTCTTCAGTAGTGAGAAGATCATTGCCTTTTTTCTTCGTGTCGGGAGCACAGTTATCGCCACTCGAAGCTCCTCTTGCTGGTCTGGCGCTCTCCATACCAGGCGAGCCTTTGGGGCGAGATTGGCATCTCTCCGAGCCGGAACCAGAGTTTAATTCACATAGCTTCCTCTTACAGCTCTGACATTCTTTTTCTGGTGTGTAGTCTGTGATCTTGAACCATGGAGAAGGCGATCCGGAGATATGACTAGAGTTGCAGCTCAGGCTCCTCACCAACTGCATACTTCTATTGAGAAATCCGATCCTAGCTTGATCATGCGACATAGAATTCTTTGGAAGAGATGACACAGTGCTCTCAGGAGTCTCGGTGGAGCTATGATCATCGCTCTCTTTAGCAGGCGTTGCTGAAGTTGATTCTTTGGAGGGCCTTATTCTGGGTGGTACATGCACCTTGCCTACAGGAAATCGAGTGTCGACTTGAAAATACGAGAATTTGGAATTATTCTCTGCACCTCTGCAATACTCCTTGTCGGGGCAGTTCACCTCCCTGCACAAGTCCTCCAAATCGGAACTAGTTTGGTTGTCGATCTCGTGCCAACCATAAAACAGTTCACTCTCGGTATAGCGTGAAGCGCTTGGTAGGGTGCTTGGAGATGCATTGCTGTTGCTATAATTAACATACGCAACTTTTGCAGGACGGCACTCTGAATTGCTGCGACTGAAGATATCCGAGGCCTCAGCATCCGAGTATGACAATTTACAACTGATTTGCTCTTGGTGGTATACATCCGGTGAACGTTGCACTCGTAAGTGAGGGTAGTTCCCCACTCCTGATTGCTGAAAAACACCGAACAAACCATCAACTCGTAAAGATAAGCATGATAAGGTATCTTGATGCATTTACCTACCTGTGTGATTGAACTTGCAGTGTCTCCAACCATTTTCGACAGATCTTTAACTTGCGACTCGAAAATATCTCGTTGCAGGATCAGATCTTTGACCTCCTTCTCCAGCTGCAGTTTTTTTTATTTCTTCTTATATAAGTATAAAATTGTCAAGATACATGAATTCTGTCACAAGATCTCTTTATACCTTTTCAATCTGATCATCTTTCTCTCTGAGTAATGCTGAGAAATTTTGAGGCGAGACGCTGGAAGGGCTACCTCTTATCTCATCCTCGAGCCTTGCCAGCTCCTTCTGCAGATGCTTCACCAATGCTTTGTCGGAGACGACTACATTGACACGTGCATTGGTAAGTACCTCCTTTGCACAGCTCGCAAAGTGAAGTGTGTTCCTTGATTGCTCAATGTGGCTACGAGCAGGGCTCATCGTGCATATGATGGCAGTTCTAGCGTTTCCTCCCAGCGATGTTTGCAAGATTCGAGTTAGCTTGGAGTTTTTATAAGGTATGGTTTCTTCTCCTCCCTTGCTGTATAGTTTGCAAACAACAGAATTCAAGTATTTTAGCAGATTTTGATTTTTCAAAATGTTTATATTTGACATATTAACTACCTCAGGCTGGTAATAACAGCACCCAGAGTCTGCAAGCTTTGATCAATGTGTCTGCCTTTTTTAAACCTCGTTCCAGTAGACGATGATTGAGACGATCGTTGTGTTCCAAACAGATCAACGAAGTTCTGCATCACATTAAAATTTTTGAAACGTGGAAGCGATATATCATGATGTGTTACTACTGCTTTCATTGTCGAATTTGCATACCACGGTGGCTGCAAGAGTGCTGGAGCCGTCCCACTCTAAATTGCTGCGTGGAGAGCTTTCAATCGTCTGCAGAAACAGTCATCGTTAATCGTCATTAGTCTTTTTCAGATGAGGTTATGCAGAAACTCAGAGAAATTTGTAATACCAGTCTAATAATCTGGTGAGATCGGAGGCTCAGTTTATTAGGCGACGCGTCTCCATGAGCTGCAGCAACCGTAGACAGAAAGAAATACTCAGAATTAAGAGGCCAACGACTGGACCGATGAAATTCATCCCTTTTTATAACAAAATCATTGATTGCAAAGACAAATGAACAATTTCCTTACCTTGGCAGATAAACATCAGCTCAGTGAGATGATCTCGGTCCCTCAAGATTTCCTCGGTGAGATTCTCTATCACGGTTCCTCTCTACAGAAAATCTTGCATATTAGACGACTGAATATGCATTTGGCAGTGTTTGAGAATATAGGTCTTGAGGGCTCACCTCTGGATCATCTACGAGTTTTAGAGGGGCGTTATCGGTACTAAGCAGGTCGCGGACACATTCATTATATATCTCCATAGCAGTGAACTTCACAACGAACTCTCTTTCCGGATTCTGAAAATCATCACTCATCAGATAAGCAAACCAAACATTAGCCTCTAAATCTGAAATATTAGCATTAAAAAAGAGCACCTTTTCTATATAATCATATATATCTGCAACAGCAGACTCAGTAATCCCAGTCATCGTATACGTCTTCCCACTGCTCCTCTCACCATACGCGAGAATAGTCGCTAGAGAGACACTCATCAGTCTCAAACACAGATTGGATAAAAAGAAAATAAGAAAAACAGACTACTCACAATTCACTCCATGGACAACTGACATAGCAGCATCCTTGGCTCCTTGCTTGTACACTGTTTTCGTGGAGCCATCACTCCCAAACACGCGATCTACAAAGATTAGCAAAGATCAAACACCAATGCATCCGTACTATCATGATCATTTGCTAATATCAAAGGATTTTGTTACCAAATGTGTAGGATGTGGGATAGGTGGATGTGGCTGAAGCGATATGGCCGACATTCTTGTAAACAAGAGTATCACTACTGACGCATTCCCAATCTGAAACATCGTTGTTCGAGATTTCCTTGTCGTTCAACGGCCTCAATCTCACACACACCAAAATCCTCTCCTCATTCCCTTTGATCAACTCCCCTCCACTCTCCATTTTCTCTCTTCCCCTTGAACTCCTGATCACAATCATCCACATTACTAATTTGCCAACACGAACGAAAAACTAGGTAAATCTTGCAACAACCAATCAAGATTACATGTGGAAATATACTAATTTGTGATCATGGCATGGCAGTTTATGAGAAATTGCCATCCTTTTTGGTGAATTTCTATATTTTATGGATGATTAGATTAATGGATTAATGTGAAATGTGATGAATCAAGGGGTTGAGAAACAACATTGAATTTACCTGAAACTTGGGAAAGTCTGTCTGATCAAGAGATCGTTTCCATATAATGTTGGATTGTGATTGGTATTAGGAAACTGGTTGATGATGATTCAGACTCCTCTCCTTCTCAGCCCTTATGAAAATGGAGGGCTAGAGAGAGAGAGGAAGAGAGAGATTGAGTTTGAATGTGGAATGGAAATGCAGTTGAATTGGGTTTTTCGGATTGTGAAATGTAATATAACCAATTTAACCAACTTTTCACCTGACTTATTCGAATTAATATATTATATATTAATCAAGTTTTCTGGTTTCGTATTAAAAAAGTTGAATATTGAACTACCCATTTTGGATGTGAAAAAATAGAATCATCCACAAACTATAACCTATGTTTTTGTAGCCAAAAAATAGAATTAAGTCCATATTCTTAGAGATGAAAGAAATAATACTACAAAACAGAGACACGTTTCTTGTTGAAATTTGATGCAATTGCAGAGATATAAATGACGTCGTCACTTGTTGGCCCTTTGAGAATTGGTGGCATCACAGAGACCATCAAGAAAGTTCCTAGAAGCCGAAGGGGGAAGGTAGTGGCAGTGGAAGCACAGACGACAAGGAATCCACTCCGCGACGGCGGATAAGCTACTCTGATGCACTTCGAGCCTCTCTTCCTCTGGCGCTGATGATTACTCACTCTTTGCCGGCTCGTCATCTTCTGTCCCGGGAGGTGGCCGTCAACTACTTTCGGGTCACCTTGGACCCCAAAAAGTACTTCTGCACCTATGGGTTCGTCCTTGAAAAGCTTCTATATTCTTGAAAACGTTGGTATCTCTCAAAGTTATTGTCTCTTAATCATAGAAGCTTCCCACGACGAACCCATAGGCCATAGGTGTAGAAGTACTTTTCGGGGTCCAAGGCCAACTTTCAACATTTGGTGTGGAATTCATAAGTCCCACGTATCTACCTATGATTTTAGAATATTAGCTGCCACTAAAATATACCCCTCCGTTTCGCCATAGTTGTGACGAAATTTTTTTGCACGGAGTTTTATAAAGAAATATTGAGTGTGTTAAATAAATACTCCCTCCGTCCACAAATAAGAGTCCCGTTTCCATTTTGGTCCGTCCACAAATAAGAGTTCCGGTTCATGAATATCATAAATGGTAAAGAGACCCCACATTCTACTGACTCATTCCACTCACATATCATTTAAAACTAATATATACAAGTGAGACCCCTATTCCACTAACTTTCTTCCGCCCACTTTTCTTAACATTTCTTAAAACTCGCACCATTTAGATCTGAGACTCCTAATCGTACGGAGGGAGTAGATAAAAAAGTAAGAGAGAGGAAAAGTAAAGAGAATAAAATATAAAGTGAATAAAGTAGAGAGAATAAAGTAAAAGAGAGTAAAATAAGAAAGATAAAAATGTTACAATATATAGAAATGACTCAACTATAAAGAAACTACTCAAAATTGAAAAATGACTCAACTATGAAGAAACCGAGGGAGTTAAACAATTTTATTACATCAACTTGTATAATATAGAGTTGATTTTTATGAAAATTGTACAATTAAAAATTTGTATAACTAATTCTTAATATGTTAGAATCAAAATAAATGTATACAAAAACACGTAACGCTAATTAAATGCATTAGACCAATTAGAGTTTCGATGCACACGAATGATGCTCACAAATCATATCTAGGGCTGGGGAAAAATACCGAAATACCGAAAAACCGGTCTTATCGTACCGAAAAAATATCAAAAATACCGTTGTTTTGGTATACCGTGACTTTCGGTATGGTATGATACCTTACCGAAAGATTGCGGTAAGGTAACGATATGAATTTTCAAATACCGCGGTATACCGCTGCATACCGAAATTCGGTATATACCGTAAACTAAGGTATATACCGTAAATTAAGGTATATGCCACAATAATATAAACACAATTGTATATAAAATATATTTTATATATTTTTAAATTATAAATCTATTGTGAAATATAAATATAATTATGAATAAATTATATTTAATTTATTTTTAAAATTATAAATTATAAATAATATTTTAAAAACTCTAATTTTCTATTTTAATTGATGTTGAAAGTCAGGTATACCGCAAAAATAAGGTATACCGAACTTCAGTACGGTATACCGAAAATGAGGTACGGTATCGGTATGGAAATTTGTCATACCGAATATAAGGTATACCGAAGTTCGGTATACCAAAAACTTTGGTAAGGTAAAGATATGACTTTTTCGCATACCGTATTTACGGTAAGGTATACGGTATGGTGGTTTCGGTAAGGTATACCTTACCTACCCACCCCTTCATATCATTTCACTTTACATGTAAAAATGCAAAGTCAATTTTCCCAATAGTATCACGAAAAATACAAGTCATGATAGGATCCATTTAATTTACGTGTTGATTTGAATGAAGTACCACATGATTTAGAATTAAAGTCATGATAGGATCCATTTAATTTACGTGTTTATTTGAATAAATTACCACATGATTTAGAGCATCCTTAACGCTACTGGGACGGGTCGTAACTCGCGAGTCCTGGCCCGATTTCAGCGTTGGAGGGGGGAGAGTCACGGCCCGGGACGGTCCTGGGACTGCAGTTCCGTCCCTGGACCGCTCCCGGGGTCCGGCCCGGCTCAGGGTTATATGCATCGGGACAGGCCGCAAACCCCCAATTTTTTTATTTTTTTTTCTTTTTTTGATTTTTTTGCCATTTTATTATATCTATTTCTTCAACATTCTTCCACCAATTTCTCCATTCCTATCCTCTAAATTATTTTAATATTTTTTATAGGATGTAATTTTTATTTTCTAGGTCTTAATAATTATTTTTTCTAGGATTTGTAAAAAATTTTCCTCGGATTTTTAATTTTCTATTTTTCGACTGAACAATGATTTTCCCGGTTTTAATTGTTCAACGTATTCTATTTTACGATTAAAATATGTTATAGTTGTAAATAGTGCAAATGAATAGTTGTGGTTCGAGTTGTGGCCTGGAATCCCAAATTTGAGGGAATGGTGACGTGGAGGGGACTTGCGGCCCAAATCCGGGATGGGGTTAAGGATGCCCTTAGAGAGAGATATGGAGTGTATATTCTTTCATTCACGTCCCTATAATAAAAATTGTCTAGCGGCATGATTAATTTTGTATACTAATTTCAAATTTTTGTCTACGTACTACTTTGACGTAAATATCGATTTCATTCAAATTACATGAGAGAAATTCTAATTTAATGCAATTTATGACAGTAAATCAAGCAATCTATATAATAATTAATACTGGTGTATTTTGACTTTTATTTACCATAATCTTTTGAATCATTGCATTATTGTATATGATTTAAATCAACCTTTATTTTAGTCGAATATCATCACTATTTTTCTCTCTAATGAATATCAAAACCTAGAATCAGAAATTGATTAATTAGCTCGTAAATGTATGAACGTATATATATTGGTCATGCTTGGATTATTTGTAAACATTGCAATCCCACATAATTTTATTTACTAATTACTATATCATTGTATATCATAATCAATTGCTAATCATGCAAAGTATAACAATAAATCCCGCAATTTATATAATAAATTTAGATATTTTTCAAAATATAGTAAAATATATGCTGACTTTTAATCAACACAAAAATTTAAAGCAATAAATACATTCTATTTAATTGGAATCAGGAATCTAATCAAAACAAAATTTTAAATCAGTACATCCTAACGTTTGGTTAGCATATAATACCACTCCTTGATTTAAGCAGAAAATTATAGTAAAAGACAGATGGCAAGTTAATCTTGCAGAAATTTTAGTTATTTTTAAAATGAATGCAGAGATTAATTACCATGAATGCCTAGGATCTGAAATTCTATTAGCTCGTAAATTGTACGTATAAATAGGTCATGCATGTTTTAATTTATTCGAAAACATTGCAATCTCACTTAATTTTATTTATTTAGCTATATCATTTCATATCATAAATGGCTAAGCTCATCGCATCTCTCTTGCTAGTCATATTTTATCTCTCTCTTGCTTCAGCAGCGGGTAAGCACATAAATATCTCTCTCTATTCAAGTTTTGAGATGGCATATAATATTAGTGATGATAAATTCGTCACTAATATTTTTTAATTATGGATTGTATCCTACGACAATATGTCAATAAAAATGATGATTACTGATAAATGTTCGCAGGAGAAGATGGCACGTCAAAGGTTTGCCAAATTAGTGATCAAATCAGATGTAGAGTGGGGCCGGGAGGAGAATGTGCAGACTATTGCAAAGCCTATG
This sequence comes from Salvia hispanica, assembly GCF_029641045.1. Classification (NCBI taxonomy): domain Eukaryota; kingdom Viridiplantae; phylum Streptophyta; class Magnoliopsida; order Lamiales; family Lamiaceae; genus Salvia; species Salvia hispanica. The sequence goes on from NC_142694.1 coordinate 16,547,857, forward strand.
TTATTAGGCGCGCAATTACAAAATATAGATCTGACTGTGTTATATCTATTCCAGAAAATATTAGCTTTTGCAATTGTTACTATCCTTGTTAACCTTGATGTATTCTTTTAATAAATCGATTATGGAGTAATAACTTTTCATTTTATATTTACATTTTATTCTTCTTTTCTTCGTGAATTCCTTTTAATTTATTTTGTGCTGAATATATATTATGTTGGATTCTTGTTTTGATGTGTGTCAAATTTAAATGGGAATCTAATATTCAAGTAGCAATGTCTTTTTTAACATAATCTCCCCTTTGTATGGAACTATGAAGTAAGTCTTAAGTCTTGGTATGGAGATTTTCGTATACATGTAGTTGAGGAGAAAAATATAGACCTTTGTATGGAAGGGAAGAAGCTGCATAGGAATTTTGGAACGGCGTTGATAATTGACTGAGATTGTCATGGAAAAGAATTTTGGGCGTCCAAAAAAATAGAGCACAATTATCATTTTTGGCCGTCCACAAAAAATATAGCACATTCATTTAGAGAGTGTTTTCAATAAATAATAACCCTACACATCATTTCTAACACTACTTCTCAATTACTTTTTCTCATTCTCTCTTACTTTTTTCCCTTCTCTCTTACTTTACCAATTCTACACATTAAAACTCATGTCGTACACAAATTGCTTTATGTTTTGGGGACGGAGGGAGTATAATATTAATATGTGAAATGTCATGAAAGCAAATTGAAACAACATTGAATTACCTGAAACTTGGGAAAGTCTGTCTGATCAAGATATCGTTTCCACAAAATGATAAAATGTGATTGGTATTAGGAAACTGGTTGATGATGATTCAGACTCCTCTGCTTCTTAGCCCTTATGGAAATGGAGGGCTAGAGAGAGAGAGAGGAAGAGAGAGATTGAGTTTGAATGTGTTTGATTTGAATGGAATGCAGTGGAATTGGGTTTTTTCGGTTTGTGAACTGTAATATAACCAATTTAACGAACTTTTCACCTGAGTTATTCGAATTAATATATATTAAATCAAGTTTTCTGATTTCGTATAGAAAAATTGAATCTTGTTCAGGCAAAGTTGAATATTGACCTATCCATTTTGGATGTGAAAAAATAGAATCAGCCAAAAATAGAATTAAGCCCAGATGAAACAATCCTACAAAAAAAGAGACACGTTTCTTGTTGAAACTTGATGCAATTGCAGATATATGAACGCAGACAAAACAGTAAATCATCCCTTTGGTGATATAGCAACTCTATTAAGTAAGATTAATACATAAACCAGTCTCAAGGTTTTCATGTAACAAAACTCAACAAACTTCTAGCCTCATCTATGGAAAATTGCCCTCGCGACGTGATAAATTCAAATAAATTGCAGGCAAATCTAACCATGAATCTGTACTGACATTCTGTAACCGTAAGAATAGCAACTGCGACCACATCAATTCTTGCATTACTGCAAGAACCTACCATGAATCTGGAAAACTTTGGTTATGTATAAAAGAGGCGATCATCGAAGGTAAGTAGATGAAACCCAAAGGAGAATGTAGCTTATCAATGACGTCGTCACTTCCAAGCTTGTTGGCCCTTTGAGTATTGGTGGCATCACAGAGACCATCAAGAAAGTTCCTAGAAGCCACGAAAAAGCAAAACTCCCAGCCCTGAACACATATAGAAACAATTGTCAGCAAGAATTTGACTATTGATGTAGAAAAATAAGTGAGGACTTACCCATAGAGAAAAGCACGCAGTTTGGTCTTGAGGCGATCATGAATGAAGTACATTGTGAGTATCAGAGAGATAGCAACTTGAAGTGTCGGGCCTTCTTCCGTTGGAAAGAGTACAGTTAGCACTCCAAGTACCAAGAAAGCTATGGAAGTTTTTACAATGACCTTTGTGGATGGGGTTCTAAACCTGCTTGTGAAAGCCTGGACATATTTATGCTGCGTTACTTCCCTGACCTTTTTCTTGACGTTGATCTTAGGGTTCTTCCTTTCGTAAAATTTTTGCATAATGATTTTATCATGTGCTTCTTCAATTGCATCCACACTGGCTTTATGTCCTCCATAGGTTTGCATTAGGAAGTTCCGAGCAGATTGAATTTCATCTTCTGAAGCTTCCTTACTGATACCTAGTCGCTTGTAAGGATCCTTGACATTAATTCTAGGAAATATAACTGCAACAACAGGAAAAAACAGAACGAAGATTCAGAAAGACTGACCTCCACATGAGGGTTATAAATAATGCTAATATGACTATATAGCAAGTGCAACAAGCAGTGATGAATAAGTAAAGTGCAAAACATGCAATCAAAAGCAATCTCGTGAAGCCACAAATTTGAAGCGCATGCCATGTATTACAACCTGGACCTAACATGAAAGATTTTTATAATTTTTTATATGAACCTAGCTAGTAGAATCCTGTAAATGCAGTAGATCATGTACGATTAGCAGTCATTTATACTCAATAGTTAAGAAATTCCGGGCATACTTTCACATATTACATGGGACCACCAATAAACATATGATACCTACCATCGATCTTACAGATTAAATCCATAAGTAAAAGTTACACACAAAGTAGAAAGTATAAATAAGGTTTCTGCTTGCTTAAATCAATGAGAGGCTGAATATCAATGCAATTTGGCATAGTTTTCTTAATCCTTATAAAAGCGCTAACCCATCCTTTGTGCCTGAAGTTCAGAGAAACTTGAGAAAATTTCCAGAGATAGGAATTTGCATCAAATAGAACTCCTTAAAGGAGCACAGGATCACTAAGGTTATGACTTATAGGATAATGGGCCATGAAGAAAATAAAAAAAGTTGGTATTTTACCGGTTGATTCATTGCTAGAATCTCCAAAGGTAGCATCCATTGCGCACTTAACAGAACCCACTCTCTGTTTATATCTCCAAGTTGATGCAGCCAAACCATTTCTACATGATTGTATAAACAAGATATTAGTGACGTCAAGTTATGCATATAAAATATAAAATTCTACATGTGAACTGAGATGACTTTACCTTTTCAAAAAGAGAAGATTTGCAGATGACCCAAAACTAGGCATAAACATGAACTGTTTCTTATGCGATCCTAGCCCTCTTGCAGGTAAGCCCATGTTATATCTCAAGGGGCTACAGGTTAACCCGGATGACATTGCTCCTTAATAAGTGTAAGCTGTTGATAGCTTATGTGATAGATGAAAGGCTGCACAACCAACCATAAGGCGAAAAAATAAGAGAAGCAAAATATAGGTTAAAGAGCCTAAGGTGCACTAACTCAATTAAAGCAAAAGCATTAACATGTGGTCAATGAGGGTGTGTTCTTGTATTGACAATGATATCAATAAAATGTAAGACAAGAAGAAGGTAAATTTAAACAAATTGGGAAAATTTATAACATGACAGGCATCAGAGGGATGCTCCATCAATCATACGGAATTGAGCCTAAAGTAAAAAAATTATGCAACATTTTGCCAGTCATTCCCAACTAATTAGTGGTTAAGTCCTAGCCATGAATATTCTTCACCTTTGACATCAAACACATTTGCATTCCATATGAAGTCTCCATAAGCAAGAAGCACAATACAAAAAAATGCATCCCAACTCCTTCAACCACAATATCGAGAGAAAATTTCATTTGCTATTCTATTTATTTATAACATTGACAAGAAAAGACAATAATTACAGGCTTGGGCTCTCCAACAATTGCCAATTTTCCTCCCCATAAAACAGTACAGGAGCCCTAATCAAAATGTAGTCTTTGTTCTAGAACCGAAGCTCACAAAACTCTAATATCTTGTTTCTTCCCAAACTTTTTTCACAACCAATAATTGCTAATGTTTTCCTACCGAATTAATCTATGCTCGTTCCTTGTACCGATTAATTCATTAACTGAACTTTTTCCGCAAACAAATTGACCTGGAATTTTACGATTTTGGCATCAAAGTTGCACAAGAAGGTAATCATACTTTGTGCTACCTCAACTTCAGCCAATCACACTAGAAATTTAAACAAGGGAAAATGGATGAACAACAAAAACATAGTAAATTAAACAAATCAGAGACGTACCTGGCAGCAGAGAAGAGGCTGCGCTCCAGTGGATAGAAGAGTTTGAAAGAGGGCAGAGAGTGTGAAAAGAGTGGAAGTGAAACAAAGAAGCAGGGTTTGGTGAACTTCATAATTCTATTAAATTAATTTCACATTTATTTCAACAATCCGTTGTAGTCTAGTTGGTTAGGATACTCGGCTCTCACCCGAGAGACCCGGGTTCAAGTCCCGGCAACGGAAATTTTTCATCTTTATTTTGTTATTGAATATTGTAGAAAACATATTTTACATTAATAAAAGTTAATTTATTAATTAGTGATGCAGCCAAGATCATCACATCAATTTTCAATAATATAGCTTCACATGCTATGCTTCCTTTCACATGCCTTATTTTTTAATTCCCAATCAATATGACTATGTAAGTCTATGAGTTGTTCTTCTAAATCCCATTATCAATTTATCATATCACACTCGCCGGCAAAGATAAAGGAAGAGAGTTGAATCGGAAAATCGGTCACAAACCAGCAAAGATAGGAAGAAATATTTACAAGAAAGGTATTTTCTTTTCTTTCAATAGTTTCAGTAATTCACATGATTATGCTGTTTTAGAGTATTGATTTTTGAAATCTTTCGCTTCAAACATTGTATTCAATCCAAATAAACGGTGAAATACTTCCCACTTTATTTCTAAATCTTGTAATAACTTGTTGAAGATTCATCGTTATATGTTAACAACATTGATGTGTTTTTAATTTCAATATTAAATGAATTTTATATCATTAGTTTTATTTAATGACACGTTTTGGATTCTTGCAATGTTTTAGCGTTTAAAGTGTTAATAGTGTTCTAAACGATTGTTATGATGTTATACTGATTTGAGTACATTTAGTAATTATTTTAAAAACAGAAATATTATGAATTCATATTATGACTTTTGAATATGACTCTCATTTTTTGGACGCAATGGATCTGGATCGGATCCAAGTTCTATCAAAAATTAGGGTTTAGATTTGGATCCAGCATGATTCAGTCAAAACCCGGCCCATTATCATTTTTAATTGTCACGTATAATTAATGTTAATACTACTCCCTCCGTCCCATAAAAAATGTCCTACTTGTGTGACGATACGAGATTTTATGAGGTTTTATTTCGCGTGTTAGGCGAAAAGAGAAAGTATAATATTTTAATTATTGTGAGAGAGAACTTTTTTAAAAATGGAAATGTGACATCTTTAGTGGAACAAACTGAGACCATCTTTTATGTGACAGATGGAGGTGAAAGAAGAGATAGTTATTTACTCTCCCATTCAGAACTACAAGTCGAAAAAATAAAAAAATAAAAATTAAATAATACTCCTTCCGTCCCCGATTAATTGTCACTATTTTCCATTTCGGTCCGTCCCTCAATAATTGTCACACTTCATTTTTTACCATAAATGGTAAATAGGTCCCACATTCCACTAACTCACTTCACTCACATTTTATTATAAAACCAATATAAAAAAATGGGTCCCACATTCCAATAACTTTTTCAACAAACTTTTCTTTACATTTCTTAAAATTCGTGTTCGGTCAAAGAGTGACAATTCATCGGGGACGGAGGGAGTATAACACACTCCCTTGCCCGAAAAAATAGTTCATTTTTATCATTTTGATCCAGTCCTTCAAAATTAGTCCACGTACATTTTTAATAAATTTTTTTTTTCAATATCATTGGTCTCATTCTCTACTAATAATATTTGCCTATGCAATTTGACCAGAAACATGTCGGAGGCCATCATCTCAGAGGCGATAAAAACACTAGAGAGTTTCGTGGTTGAAGTTACCTCAAGCCACATTTCCCATATAGATATAGGGAATGTGAAAGAAGTAGTAAATGAGCTGAGAATGATGCTGGATTTCTTAAGAGACAAGGAATCAGGAGAAAGAATCAGACTTGATCATTTGCTAGCTGACTTGGTCGAGATTGCAGCGGACTTGATCCAACGAAAAAACATCGGTATCTACCTTACCAATATTTATCACGCCATAGGCAAGCTGAGGAAGACGAGAAAGCGCATTATGGAGTTTGGAGCAGGAGGGGGGCTGATTAAGCCACAAAGTGTTGAAGGAGGAGACGAATCAGGTGTCGTGGTGGGCTTGGAGAAAGACGTGCAACAACTTATAGGTAGAGTGATTCTCAACGAGGAGCGAGACCTGGTGGTTTTGCGTATCAAAGGCATGATTGGTGCGGGAAAGACCACTCTTGCCAGGCTAGTATACAACCATCCGGCCATCGTTGAAAAATTCAAGCTTCGTGCATGGTTAAGCATTTCTAGGTATGGGAGGACACACATACAAATGACTAGGGGCTTAAGAAAATGATTTTTTTTTTATATTTTTCCTTTGTAATTTTTATTAATTTTTACCAATTTTATGCAAATTTTTATACAACAGCCCTTATCCATGAGCTAAATTATACATGAATATAGTTTAAATAATTTTTTTTTAATAAAATAGCCTGATGATTTCTGTGTCCGCCCCTGTTTCTAGGTACACAAGTACGAAGGAGGTGCTTGTGAAACTGGTGCAGCAGTTGCTGGAGCATGATGGAGATGGAGATTCGTTGCTGGAGGAAATGGACAACCAGAGTCTTCGATGGATGCTTCTTCAACGCCTGCGAAGAATGTCATTTTTCATTGTTGTTGATAACCTATTGCCAGATATGGACTTCGAATCCTTCTTGATAGATCTTGCACGTAGCGGTACGTTCGTCTATATATCTTATCTGAAATTAATTATGCATGATCGAACTCATTCACCTTTAGGTAGCAATAAAACTGCTAACATACTTTTATTTTATTTTGTTTAGATAAATTCTTCAATTTAATTTGTTAATATATGATATATCCTTCCTTGATCCACATAAAACTTACTTTCTCAGTCGCATAATATAGGCTAATTGGGGATGATGCACGTTTTAATGTGTAATTAATAAAGTAAAAGAGAAGAAGAAGAAGAAATAGTTGAAATAATATAGACTATAGTGCATGGTGGAGCCCATAAATTTAAAAGTAAAATGTTTCCATAAATGGATATAGAATATTTTAGGGACGGACGAAAAATAAAATCCAGTCTATTTCTATGGACGGAGGGAGTATCATTTCAGAGTACAATATACTGTGTTGATATATCAAAATAATAGTTTTGCATGGGTAGAGAATGATAGAGTTTGAACCCTGAATCTCATTGTTATCAACGGACTTAATTTAAGTACTCTCTCCGTCCCATAATCAGGCCATGGATGTAGATTGTTGATCACAAGCCGTTATCAAATTCCAGAGGACGTCCATGCGCGGCGTCCGAAAATTAGCAGCCGCTATCCAATTCAGGAAGATGTCTTTTATACTCATGAGATGAAGCCTTTGGATTCTGATAAGAGCTGGCAACTGTTTTTGAATGTTTTATTTTGTGGTGACAATTTTGTACACAAGTTACCAAAGCATTTGGAGAGGAAGGGGAAAGAGATGTTGAAAAAATGTGGAGGTTTGCCGATGGCTATAATAGATGCTGGAAGACAAAAAGCTAAGCAAAGACTTGAAGGAATTGGATGGGAGGAACTTTTTGATTCAATTGATCTGAGTGAATCGTTGAAGTTATTAGAGCCGATGTATCATGAACTGGATGAAGAACTCAAGCCATTTTTCTTGCACATGTCATTTTTTAAGAAAAATGCAATAATGAGGGAAGAAAAGTTGGAACAAATTTGGGCATCAAGTGGATTGAATACAAAAATGGCATCTACATACAGTTTATTTAAACAATCCATTATTGAAGTCGTGCATCCGTACCCGAAAGAGTTTAAAGTGAAAAGGTGTCGCATCAATCCTCTACTACATGAGTTATCCATCAAAAAAGCAGAGGAAGAAATGGGCTTTGAGATCTTAAGGAGCGATGTAAATAGTCAACCCTTGCAGAGTCCTCGTCACCGTGTTATCCATTGTGGTAGAGACAAGATGAATCACTCCACAGATCAAGCCAAACACCTTGTCTCTCTCATCTTCCATGGAGGTGGTGGCTACGTGGGCAATGCTAGCCAGTCTTATTGGAAGAGTTTTGAACTCCTTAAGATTCTCGACATGGAAGATTTTGGGGTGAAGACTTTATCAGAAACTATAGGCACATTGATTGAGCTAAGGTATTTGGGATTGAGAAACAATTACATACAAGAGATTCCACACTCGTTTGGAGGCTTGAAAAGGCTTGATGTTCTCGATATAGCTCTAAACTTTATGGTAGAGGTGCCTGATATAATCAAGGAAATGGATAGCCTTTGCCATCTTTACATGTGTGATGTGATTTTCAAGAAGCCTTTGAAAGTAGATGCACTACAAAATCTTGAGACTCTAACCTACATCTCGATTTATGATTGGACATATGAGGCCTCGAGCATGGAGAAGATGACTCGTCTCTATAAATTAGGCGTTGAAGAAGTTGATGAAAAGTCAGATGTATGCAAGCTCTTTGCATCACTAGCTAAATTGACGAGCTTTAGGCAATTTACCTTGAGAGGGTTTCGTTTCAGAAGCATGTCGTGTTTGGATGAGATTAGTGCTCTAAATAGACTCGATAAACTTAGACTAGACGGATGCCTAGCTAGGCTACCAAGTGCCAATATATACTTGGTAGTATTGGTTCTCGTAAATACTGGTCTTAATGAAGACCCTATGCCGTTACTTAGGGAGCTACACTGCCTAGAACAGCTCAAACTGCGGAATGCATACACCGGTCCAGAAATGGTGATCCGCTATGGGTTTCCTCGGCTCCGAGTCCTTCGCATCAATGAGCTGTGGAATCTGAGAAATATACTAGTTGTAGGTGCAATGCCGAAGCTCAAACAACTAGAAATCATGAATTGTCCGTATCTGGAGACGCTACCGGAAGCGATTGGGTCAATGAAGGATCTGAGAAAGTTTACTATGGTAACAACCAAACACATAGCAACAAAGATCAGAAATTCAAGCTTAATCTCCAAAATATTAGAGGTGGATATCATTCCATAATTTGGAGTTAGATACATTTTATTTGTTGGTGTTTGGATGGCATGTAATTTTTCTTCAATGTTTTCCCCTTTTTTCACCAATAAATTATCTGTGCCTATAAAAAGAGAGCCTTGATTTACAAACTTAATCAAATATATGTGGTTGGTGATATTGAAGCTCACTGGCTTCAGAGTGTATTTGCATAGATGTTGTCATTGGTTGATTGAATAAATAAATCCTAATAAAATTTAATAATTGGGGAATGATAAACCAGAATCAGAACTAATTAACTTTAGTTAAGTACTAGCATAATTTTGAATTGATAAACCCTATTTAAAACAAATTAAAAAGCCTGAGGAAACCAACATGTGCTCACTAAGAAGGGCTTTTGGTAGACTTCTTTAATTTATCGATTATATGTTATTATTTTAACATTAAGTTCGGGAATCCGTTGTAGTCTAGTTTGTTAGGATACTCGGCTCTCACCCGAGAGACCCGGGTTCAAGTCCCGGCAACGGAATGTTTTTTTATTTCATTCCAAATATTTTGTTTTAGTATTTTTCCGGATAACAATGGAGATAAATATATTTATAAAACGAATATTTTGTTTTTCATACCAAATATTTTGTTTAGGCTATAGCGAGCACAAAAACACCTAGCATGCTTATAAATTATTAAATAAACTGCAAGATAACATAAATCCTTTATCAATGATGAGCATATCTCATGTTATGTCATATGTAGTTGAAGGTGAAGACAATGGTGTTTTGCAACATGACAGGCTTCTGTCACCACCCATCATTCTCCTACCTAAAATGAACCAATCTCTTCTTCTTCCCTTTACATACTTTGAATCTTAATTTGCTTTACTTTCTATACAAAGAAACCAATTAATTAAAAGCATCAACCTATTTTAACTAGCTTCTCTTTTTCTTCATCATGAAACATGTCAAACACCATTAGCACCATCTTTTATATATTTCCTTTGTTGGGTCTACAGTGCATTTTTATTCTTTGATTTTAAATCAAAAAAGAAAGGAAAAAAGAAAATGCATTGTTTTGAATGGTCCCCTTTTGAGACACCTTTTTGTATGTATTTGTCAACTCTCAATCTCTGTAAATATGCCAGCTCTCTATATTATTATTTTACCTAAATTTACTTGTAACCTCGTATATAGTTTAATTGAAAATAGTATTTTATCAAGGGCTGATTGCCAAATAATGACCATCTTTCACCTAATTAATTCGCTATGTTTACACGACTTTTCACTTGTTCATTTAAGACGCACCTTTGCATTCCACAAATTCTATTTTTTCAATTTTTAGTGTTACAATAAAAAAAAATGCGGTTCCACATGCTCGGATCCGCGCGCCAAACAAAAATGTGGTGCTTGCCGTTTGCGAGTACAATTAATTTGTGCGGGTAACAATCATGTAAAAACTTTGTAATTTAGAAAAAAAAAAGACAATAACGGCCTAATGTTTGTCATTTTTCGATATGGTGAAGGGAAAATCACGCCATTTCACAAACGGAGAATGCTTCAACAAATCCCAACAATTAAAAGAATAAGATAATTTCTATTTTGCTACAAATGTGAAGACATTTTCTTAATTGCTACAATTACTATCTCAAAAGAAAAATGCATCAAATTAAGTAAAATGTGATGTTATACATCATAGTATTAACACTAGTAAATGAACCAAGATAAAAGGAGTTCACTGAACCAAGACAGTTAGGCACTTAGTTGAATATATCAACACCAAAACTACAAGTTAAATAAGGTTGTAGATTCATAATTTTGACAGTGGAATACAAAATTTCTACATGAGTTTGGTCCTCAAAAATGACACTAGAAAACAGGGTTTGACAGTTAGTAAGTGATGGGACTAAAATCTGACATAACTAACAAACACAAAACCAGAAGACCTTGCAGCCACCCCCCACCCCACCCCACCCACCCCCACCCCCATCCTACTTAAAATAAACTCTGTTTCTATCTTTCTTGGATAAGACCATCCCACTAAACTAGCATTGGAAACAATTCATGGCACTCAAGCTCTTCATGTTATTGTTCTTCTTGATGAATTGCACTGCGAATTCCGACAACATCTTCAAAACCAGCGAAGAAAACTACCTCGATTGGGTGAGACGCATGAGCTGGCGCAACCATTCTATCGCGATGGAGGCCAACCACATCTCCCATCCTTGCAAGAACATTAAGGTTCACAAGAATCCCAAGAAAGGAGACTTCACCACCATCAAGAGCGCCATTGCTTCTCTGCCTCTCTTCAATCCATGCCGAGTAGTTATTTCGGTTGCTCCAGGGACCTATAGGTAAATTCACATTTGTTAATTTTGTACATTGTTTGATTTAATTCAATGTTGATGTTTAATGAATGTATTCATATATAGGGAGAAGATTGAAATTCCTGTCACATTGGCTTACCTCACATTGGAAGGAGCCAGCGGTGGAAGGACCATAATCCGGTGGGACGACACGGCCGACCGCCTAGGCCCCACCGGGGAGCCTCTTGGAACTTACGGCTCTGCCACGTTCGCTGTCAATGCGCCGCATTTCGTTGCAAAGAACATCATATTTAAGGTTGTCCATAATTTAAGAGTTAAGGTGATACTAATGAGTGAGAATAACTAGAGAATTGATATAAGTCAAATGAGATTTCACTTTTGATAGAAGGAATTATCTACTTTTAGAATCAACGGGGATAGTTAGAATAGTCCACGAGACTTATAGTGGTCCAAATTCTCTATTTACACTAATGTCGAATATTGTGATATTTAATTGTTTCATTTGCCTACACCCTTCTTCAGTCCTAAGGTGAACCATTTTTTCCTTATCGGGGTTGGACCAAATTTGAAACTCAATTATACTTTTGAGTTAGGTATTTTTCTATTTCGACCAACATACATTACTAGATTAGTTAACATTTATATTCTACTGTCTGCGATCTGCTCTGATACTAAAGTTCGTAAGGTTCCATCCTACAATCAATTAATGATTATAAGAGCACTCCATGAGATTTATTAATATAGTTATTGCAGTTCTATTTTTCTACCGACGTGAGATTCTAATATTACTTTGTTTAACTTTTTCCCAACAAGAACAAGGCGCGGCCTCCGCCGGCAGGGGCGGCGGGGAAGCAGGCGGTGGCGCTGCGGATATCGGCCGACATGGCGGCATTCATAAACTGCAGATTCGTAGGGGCGCAAGACACCCTCTACGACCACAAGGGGAGGCATTATTTCAAGAAATGCTACATCCAAGGCTCAGTCGACTTCATCTTCGGAAACGGGCTGTCTCTCTACGAGAGCTGCCATCTCCACGCCAAGACCGACACGTACGGCGCTCTAACCGCGCAGAAGAGGGAAAGCATGCTCGAAGAAACGGGCTTCTCCTTTGTCAACTGCAAGGTCACCGGGTCAGGCGCCCTCTATCTAGGCCGGGCATGGGGCACGTTCTCCCGCGTCGTCTTCGCCTACACCTACATGGATAAGATCATCACCCCTAGAGGCTGGAATGACTGGGGAGACAAACAAAGACAAATGTAATTAATTAATTAATTAATTAATCACACTTTTTCTTTTCTGTTTAACTATAAAGCCTTTTGGAGATGACATGAATTTTAATACTAACGAGGTTTTTTTTTTTTTTTTTTTTTTTTTTTTTTCCTTGTGTAGGACGGTGTTCTATGGGCAGTTCAAGTGTTCGGGGCCCGGGGCGGGTTTTGGGGGGAGGGTGAAGTGGGCGAGGGAGCTCACCAAGGAAGAGGCTCAACCGTTTATATCACTTAGTTTCATTGATGGGCATGAGTGGCTCACTAGTTTGTTGTGATCTATTTTGATTATTGAGTGATTTGATTGTAATTGTGTTCTTAATTGATATTCTCTTCAACTTGTAACATATATAGACACATTTCTATGAAAAGGGTAATCGTCACAATTCGTCTTCTATGTAGTACTATAATGTTATTCGTTGTCTTAAATTAGATAGCCTCACAAATGACTTTCTGAATTGTATGTACTTCCATAACTGCACATGTTGAGTGTATCCCAATATATGTCAAGCATTTAATTTAAGTCCCATAAACTTTGAAATTGAAATAATAATAATAATTTAAATTATGACATATATGGAACAAGCCAAATTTAATCAAATTTTATGATTTAAATGACTATTATCCAAAATATATGGAGTATATTGGCAGTGTGTATATATATATAGCAATAGAATTTGCACCAACTACATGCAGTAGGAATACCAGTCGAGTTTTTCTAGCTTTATTATGTCTTTTACCCCTTATATTTTGGTAATTCTAAACATTTTCTGAAATTTAAAGTGTGGGTTAAAATCACCGAAAATAATCTGGTAACCTTACCTATATGTAATATATATTGTTAATGCTTTTCAACGAAACAACATCATTTTTTTTGAGTGAACTACATCAAAAGTCCCAGACGTTTCCAGTTGTGACATTGCAGGTCCCTCAGAAAAAAAAATATCTTAGGATGTTACTAACTTTAAAATTAATTACGTATCATGTTTTTTGTGACTAAAAAGCCCTTCAGCCCTTAAAGGGCATTTTGGACAAATACTGCAGATCCTGCAGTAGCGGCCTGCATGCTGCACATCAGTCACTGTTCACCTGATGGAAATTCAAGAATCAAGTTGGATACACTTTTCAAGATTGAATTTTTATTAGCTTAAATCCAAATATCCACCCTAAACTAGCTAAATTGCTGCTGATTCGGACAGATTGAACTCATAACTAATCATCAACATCAATTTCTTCGAAAATGTTGTGTAAAGAACACAAAATGGAGTGAATTCAAGAATTAAGCTCAATACACTTTTCAAGATTGAATTTTTATAAGCCCAATTCCAAATTTCGACCCTAAACTAGCTAAATTTCAAATTTTTTATAAGTTCAATTCCAAATTCCTTCGAAAACGGTATGAAAAGAACGCACATGAAGCAACACAAAAACCTAGAAATTCCCAAGAATTGAAATGCAGTAAACTGAAGAATAAAGAAACGTGGACTCACTGGGTTGGGATCGGAGGTGAAACAGAGCAAGAAGCAGCAGCTTGATCTTGAGAATCATATTGTCGGTGCCCATTTTTTGTTGCAGCAGAGCTATAATTTACTCCGGCCTGCTGCATGCTGCACATGAAGTGTATTCACCTGATCTTGAAAAGTGTATTCACCTGATTTGACAAGTTCTGCAGAGATGGCAGAGTAGGTCTGCCAGTTTGAGTGTAGTATGTCTAAGATGCCCATGAAGGCATTTGGGTATTTTAGTCCGAAAATTGACTACAAAAACATGATACATGATTAATTTTAAGGTTAGGGATATCTGGGGATATTTTTTTTTCTGAGGGACCTGTAATGTCACAACTGAAAACGTCAGAGACTTTTGATATAGTTCACTCTTTTTTCTTTTCTTTTTATTTTATTTTATTTTATTTTATGTATATAAGATTTTGTTTAATCCTCGGTTGTGACATTCACATGCGATTTCCTGACTACCAGATCAAAATACTCCTATTTAACCAAAATTTTTGCAATGATATAGATAGTAATTGTGAACAAATTTAAAATTCATAAATTTTCATACCAATTTTTAAAGTTGGTAGATAGATTATAATTTGACATCTTTATATCAGAATATACCATTCACATGGATCCTATACTATAGTTTTCATATCTTGTTGAGATTGAAACGAATGAATGTTGAAATGATTAATGCAAAGAGTCTTTGTTTTCATTTTATAATATTGTCATTACTAGAAAGTACTTGTGTGTATTTAAATTATTTAATTGCTATAAAATCATATTATAACGAGAAACCGTCAAAACTAAATGGAAAAGCAAAGAAAAATCGTAAACGAACACATCAACTGCTGAATCATCATTCCATCCTGATCAAATGCTTCATTCACTCCAATATTTTGCATAATCTCATCATTCCCTATCAATTTACCTCCGGAAATTCTCTCAATTCTCTGCATATTTCTTCATTTTCGCATGTTTGATTTCAATTAGCGCCAAATTCGAACTGCAAAATAGGCAAAGAAATGTCATCATCATCGAAATCGATGCTGACGCCGCCGCAGAAACACTCGGCGTCAGCACTCTTTGCGATGGCCTTGAACCAGGCGCAGATCCACCAGACTCAGCCACTCGGCCTTCCCGCCTCCGCCGATGACGGCACTCCGTCGCTGCTGTGGGGCAATCGATCCTCCGCCCTCCTTCAACCTGTCTTCAAGTAATTAATTTTCCCCCTTTTTGGAGAAGCGTAGCAATGCCGACCTTCTATTTGAATATATGCATGTCTACTTCACAAATAAGTTGATGCCTTGATTTTGTGATTTCAGGTTTTTTGAAATTGATAGCAAATCATGGGGTGGGCTGGAGGACTCTGCTGGATCTTCACCAGCAAAGAATCATGGAGCTGTGTGTTTATTAATTTCTCAGATTTTTCTCTTTCAACTGCAATTTTACTCTCACCTCATAAATTTGTGATGCTTTATTGCTTTATCTATTATCTTATCTAATCTTAAACCAGAGAGATTAGTATTCTGTCGTGATAGATAAAGGATTTGCATGTTATTCACATCACCATTACTTATTAGCCTAGGTAGAAAAACATAACACAAGGTAATCCATGTATATTAAGAGATTTTACAACTCTTATGTCGTATTAGTATTGTCTCAGTTGCTAGGGATCTGCTGGAATTAGTGTGTGCGTTCTAAATTTCTATTGGTTTCATTCTTGCTCTATCGCCAGTTCCTAAGGTTACTTGCGGAGGAAAGTGGTAATGTGCCATCAGAAGTTGCTAAGAATGTAACTGCTCTAGTCGACGCTGTCGATGCTATGTCTTCGAAATTGGAATTATCGCCTGCAGACCATGACTCCAGAAAGGAAAGACGACTAAAGTATGAGTATTCGTGTCGGGAGAAGTTTTCAGCCCCGGAGGAAACTCAAGAATCGAAACCAGAAGAGAGGGGTCCATCTGATGTTTCTCAGCTGGAGAAAGATGTTGCTACATCTAAATCAGAGCAAGCGGTCAGAAAAAATATCATTGAATCAGATGGAAGGCCAATGGAAGAGGCAGAAATAGTTAGTTACCAGACGAAGGTTTTGGTTCTTTATGAGCTTCTTTCAGCTTGTCTGGCAGATCTGCCTGAAGATAACGAAAAGTCCGCCAAAAGAAGAAAGGGCTATGATTCCAGACATCGTGTAGCATTGAGGTTGCTGGCAACATGGTTTGATGTCAAATGGATAAAAATGGTATAATTACATATGTTCTGGTTTTTAAATGTGTTGCATATAGTTTTTATTTTTTTGATCCTCAGATATACTGGAATTATCCTTTGGAATGACATGTCAAAATTAGCATGCATCGTAAGACTGCATGTAAAAAATAATTTGTTCATCTCCGCGCAGCATTAGACCCTTTTCTTTGCTTTATATTATTGGATGTCTTCTCCTGAAGGATTAGGTCTCTGCTAGTCTATTGTGCAATAATCTTCCTGTAAAGAAACTAAGAAAGTGAACATCTGACTATAAGATCTCAGACTTGTTTCATATATATTCCTGTTAGCTCCAAGTGTTCTCTCAACATTTCAGAGCGAGTTGCAGCTGCGGTGGTGTTTTCTCTGCTGATTCTTACTAAACTAAATGATTCTGACAATTTAGCTAAAAATTGCAGGAATCAATTGAAATTATGGTTGCTTGTACTGCGATGGCAATTTTGAAAGAGGAGGAATCCAAAGAAGACGGAAATTCCACAGACACCTCGTGGGAGAAGTGGAAACGTGGAGGCATCATTGGTGCTGCTGCACTAACAGGAGGTACCTTGATGGCAATTACTGGAGGTGTGTTTTTTTCTTTATTCATTGTTTTATTGATGATGGTGGAAAACATGATTTCATATATTTTGGAATTTTATATGTTGGGTGGGTATACTGAGTTTCGAGTTTGTTTTTATCATTGAAGGTTTAGCTGCTCCAGCAATTGCAGCTGGGTTCGGTGCTTTAGCACCAGCATTAGGGACCATTATACCTGTTATTGGGGCAGGTGGGTTTGCAGCAGTAGCTACTGCTGCTGGAAGCGTTGCGGGTTCTGTGGCTGTTGCAGCTTCCTTTGGAGGTGTGCGCCCTTTTTCATCATCAATCAACTTTGATGGACTTTCTAAGTGTTTTTCTCCATTAAATTAACTACTATTTCTTTCTACTAAATAAATTTGTTTCAGTGTCTGTTGATAACTACTTGCAAGTTTTGTCTGCCCATTTATATTTCACTGCCTTACTTTTGGCACAGCGGCTGGAGCCGGACTAACAGGTACCAAAGTGGCTAGGAGAATTGGTGATGTTAAAGAATTTGAGTTCAAAACAATAGGGGATAACCATAATCAAGGGGTGAGTTTCTTCAGCTGGATAAAATTTGGAAATGGAGAAGAAAAAATAATAGCTTATGATAATGTTTGTTGTCTTGTTAATATCGTTTAGTAGAAATTGAAGCAGTTATCTTGATTCCTGAGATAACTAAATCATGTGTTGTTTCTTCCTTTCTTTATAGTATCCACTCTCCTTACTCAAATTTTCTTGTCAGCGACTTGCTGTTGAGATCTTAATATCAGGATTCGTTTTTGAGGAAGAAGACTTTTTGAGACCTTGGGAAGCACAACATGAAAACTTGGAAAGGTATCTTTCCCTGCATTTTATTGCATTCCGTGATTATTAAGCGTCGTATTCACCTGTATTATTCCATGTTATGGTGGTGTAATGCAAATAATTTGACCAAGCACAATTTTGTGGCCCTTAAAACCACAATCTATCTAGTTGCTTGTCTTGTAGTAGTATGTTAAGTAAACTTGACCCGAGATATAATTATTCTGTGCATTTATGATTTCACTAGCAGTGAAAGCATACTTAACTTCTTATGAAAGCATACCTGTTGTATCTTTAGGTACGCACTGCAGTGGGAGTCGGAGCATCTAATTGCTGTCAGCACTGCTATTCAAGACTGGCTTACTTCAAGTAAAGGATTTTGTTTCTGCTGGCTAAATATAAAAAATCTATCAGCTATGGCCATTGAATACTCACTCTTAGTCATGAACATGGTAACTTTTTTTCTGCAGAAATCGCCATGGAATTGATGAAACAAGGTGCCATGATGACTGTATTAAGCACCCTTATGACAGCACTGGCATGGCCAGCAGCATTGCTTTCTCTTACTAGTTTTATCGATAGCAGTTGGGCAATTGCCATAGACAGGTTTTTCTTCCCACTTGACTTTGACAATGTCATAAAATAGTGACAACTCAGATGCTTTGTTTGTCATATTGAGTCAAAATAAATAGATGACGCTTCTGGTAGACTCATATAATGCTGAAATTCTCGATAATTATTAGGTTTCATGTATAGAGAAGTGATATAGGGCACTCAATCACTAGTTAAATGCATAACTAGAGAATACGAATTTAGTTCACTATAAAAGCGATTTAGTTCACTATAAAGGCATTTTAGTTCACAACACGAATTTGAAAACACGGAGTGAACCAAAACGCCATTATAGTGAACTAAATCCTTTGCGGAGTAAATCCTTCACTATAAGTTATTGTGAACTAAATTGCTTTTATAGTGAACTAAATTTGGGTTCTCTAGTTATGCATTTAAAATTAGTTATACTTTGATCATCTCCCTTCATGTATATGTTACATCTCTAAACTATCCTTTGTAAAAATCGGGTCTTTATACTTTGGTGTAGTATAGGGAGCCAAGTCTTACACAAGAGATTTAATTTTAACATAAATGAAAATAGATGAACATAATTTGCTCAATTTAATACAAGTATACAACTGAAAGGAAGGGGACCTATATAGTGGGAAAATCTGATGTGTGTGATATTCTTCTACTTCATAGATCCGATAAGGCAGGAAAAATGCTGGCAGAAGTGTTACTGAAAGGTTTGCAAGGCCACAGGTATATCCATTTAGAAAAGTATAGTAATTTTTGGTATCCTTCCAAAATTCTTAATTTATGGTGTTCATATTTCCAGGCCTGTGACTCTCGTGGGTTTCTCATTAGGAGCGAGAGTGATTCTGAGTTGCCTTGAGACTTTGGCTGAAAGTGAAAGTAATGGTAAGCATGTAGATGATATAAAGAAAGTCATGGTTTGATATTTGTGCATTTTGTTCATGTTTGAGCCCAAACAGACCCGTTGCACCAACCAATACGGCTATAGACTTGAGGACTTATTAATTTCAAAATCGTGCAGCAGAATAGCTCTCATTTGTAAACCTTCAACTCTTGTCCAGTTACTTCTTCCAACCTACACTCACAGTTGAATTCCTAGGCGGCATGTTCTCCATTCTGCTTTGGCTTTATCTATTTCTTCTTTTAAAATTTTGTTATATCTGATTTTGCCGGAGTTTTTTTCGTTTCCTTGATTTTGAATCAGCTGGGCTCGTGGAAAGAGTTGTTCTTCTTGGAGCTCCCATAGCTATTAAAGACACAAACTGGGAAGCTACTCGAAAGGTAGTTGCTTGGCACCTATTATTATAGGGATGCAATGTCGTTTACGAAAGAGATCTATCTCCATTTATGACTCTCCATGGTCTGAAGTTAGCTGTATAATATTCTGCAGATGGTGGCTGGGAGATACATCAATGTATATTCAACAAATGATTGGATGCTCGGAATGGCATTTCGTGCCAAGTATGAACTCAATACATTATTCAAAAGTTTAATGTGCTTATGATATCTACTACACAAATGATTATCTTTTTTTGAACAGTCTCCTTACAAGAGGATTGGCCGGAATTCAGCCGGTTGATGTCCCAGGCATTGAAAATGTAAAGGCTTCTGCAACTCAGTTCAAATTTTACATGATATGCTTATCTTGGAACACCAAATAACAACTCATTCTGCTCTTTTCCGATCTAACATAGGTGGACGCGACTGAATTTATTGATGGGCACTCGTCTTATCTATGGCGCACGCAGCAGATCCTAGAACAGCTCGTGCTGGATACTTATTACCCTGTTTTCAACCGAGAAGATGTGAAACCATAGAGATTGGCACTCATTATTCCACCTTCAGAATCAGGATAGAGCTGTGGACGATGACAGCATTGATCCTCGAATTGGAGCTGATCCGTCGACTGCATGTAGATACAATAGAGAATTTTTAGTTAGTGAATTACTTGTTAGAGGCTGTTATTAGATACAAACATCTACTCCTAGTGTTCTTTGTCACTTCTTGCTTTCAAATTGTGGCCTTAGGTAGACTTGAATCTTATATTACTTTCACTTCTTCCTGTTGAGTTAGTACATACATGCAATATTTCCTAGTTTTCCAAGCTTTATACTATATAGGTTGTGATTCACTTGTTTTCTCTTACCACACAATATTTTAGTCAAAAACTAAAATTTTGTAAACTTCATTTATTTGCGGACAATTCAACCTTAAATTAATAAGCACACCAAAAATCCAATCCGACCAATTATTTGATAGTTCATAGGTGCTTCTTATTAGGACTAGGGGTTTATGAGACTAAATCAAAATTATATAAAACGAAAATGATCGTAATTAGCGCCAATCATGCGAAAAAATTAATAAGGTATTTTTTATTAAATAAAACGGTAAAAAAAAGTTGAGAGGGTATTCAGTTGAAGATTTGAGAGAAGATAGAGTTATGAAATCTAAATTTTCACAAACAAGTATATTAGAGCAGAAAAACCGTAATTGTAAATAACCACAAATTATAAAGAGAAACTCATTTGATAGAAATATTCATCTAATGATCTACTAAATAAGCAGAGTATTTCTAATATATAAATAACCAGTAACTGTTCCAAATGATCTCCATCTCAACAAGAGTATTTTTTTTTTACTAGCTTAGCTATCTCACTATTCATCACAAGTTTGTAATGACGAAGCTCGTGGCGTCTCTCTTCCTAGTCATGCTTTATCTCTCGCTCACCTTAGCCGGTAATTATTAGATATCATGTATTTTCTTCATAACTTAAAAATTTTATTAATTATTTAATAATAATATAATTGGATGACAATGACTATTACTACAATTTTAATTTACTTTCAATTATAATATCAATTTTAGTCGTGTTTCACGATTTTTGAGTGACGATGCAGAATACACTAGAAAATCCACTTTATTATATGACTAACTCTTTGAATGATAACATTAAGAACATAAGTGCATATAAAAGTATTCTTTTTTATAACTTAAAAAATTAAAAAATTATTTAATAAAAAAATAGTTGATGAAAATGACTATTATAAATTTTAGTTTACTTATAATACAATTATATATAAAAAATTTAGTCATGTTTCACAATTATCTATTTTTAAGTAACGATGGTACACTAAGAAATACACTTAATACCATGAATTCGTTAAATATACACATTACTAGTTTTTATGGTTTAGTAAAGATAATTTGATAACAAAATAATTTGATAAGAATAACTATTATTATTTCGTTGGATGATATCACTAATAACTTAAGTAGTAATATATGTACTTGATTTTATACTTTAGAATTTTAATAATTATTTAATACAATTAATAACACAATTTGATGTGAATGACTATTATTCTTTTGTTGAATGATATCGATAAGAAATTAAGTGTTTATAAATACACTATATGTTTACAATATAATTTTATGAATTATTTAATAATGAAATAATTTGATGTAAATCACTATTAGATGAGTAATTTTTAAATACTAATAGAATAAATAGATGTGAATGACTATTAGGGAGTAAAATTTTAAAAGTGATTAGATAATAAAATAATTTGATTAAATAACTATGATTTATTTTGTTTGATAATAACATTAAGAAATTAAATATATATGCATATAGTCATTTTTATAATATAGAATTTTAAATTAAATCGAAAAGTTAACTTTTATATTAGTATTTAAATAATACAGTCAATAAATAAAATTCTCCATTTTATGATAAGTTAATTCAAATCCTTTTATATTACGCAAATTTACATAAAGTTGTTAAATGACTTAATTACAATTCCCTTACGCAAATTTATAGAAAGTTGTTAAATGACTTAATTACAATTCCCTAAAGTTATTGAAAGTTACTCCCTTCGTCCCGCTTTAGCAGTCTCATTAACTTTTCTGCACTCGTTTTGTAAAAATGATAATAAATAGTTAAAGTAGAGAAATAATAAAGTAAAAAAGAGAATAATGTAGATAAGACTTTTCTCTATATTATTCTATTTTTTACTTTATATTTCTCCACTTTAACTATTTATTATCATTTTTATAAAACGAGTGCAGAAAAGTCAATGGGACTGCTAAAGCGGGACGAAGGGAGTATTAAGATATTGACTTCCTTTCATAATAAACGTTATAGTACTACATAAATATTTATATAATCTCCTTTATTTAAATTAAGGGTATATTAGTATATATTTACATTAAGTTTATGGCAAAATGACATAGGGGTATTATGGCATGAAGACATTATGTCTCTAAATCATTATTCTTTTTATTAAATGAAACGATACAAAAAAGTTGAGAGGGTATTCAGTTGAAGATTTGAGAGTGACATACTTGGATTTTACATGGTTTTAGAGGGTGGTTTTGTATGAATTGATCCTATTTTGTCTATTATTGAGCGTGTTTATATCTACTACTCTATTATGTTGGTATGTTGACCACTTTGTTAAGAATGTGTAGAAAAATGTACTAAATATATGGATGTGCAGCAGCCTTGGTTTATGACAATTTTTACTGGAGGTTTTGAAGTCCAATCGGCCCCTAATCCATATCAATCTCTTCGTCTTTAAAAGAGCTTCGTGTGGGTATCTTGCACACCTCAATCGGAGTTTGGTAGAAGAAGTTATGGCCGTTATAAGAACACTGCGCAGTCCAGAAACTTCCACGCGGCCGGGTGAATTATTACCCTGTAAATTCACCTGGCCGGGTACAACGAATCTGCGCTGAAAGAGTCCGAAAGGGGTCGAAAATCTTCACGCGGCCGGATGAATTTACAGTGTATTAATTCACGCGGCCGGGTGCACTGTTTTGGCGAATTATTTATTTTGCAGAAAACACGATTTTTGAGAAAGGAAAAAGAAGAAAAAGGCTAGGGTTAAGCATCATTCTACCTGACCGCCTCCAACACTCACACACACCTCCAAGAACACTTTGAGAGAGAGAATTGAAGATTGAAGACTCTAGATCGGAAGATTGAAGACTTCATTCCTAGATTCAGAGTTCTTAGTATCCATCTCTTATGTATTGCATTGAATTCTTTGTTTCAAACATGGTTTTTGTGAATAACATGAGTAGCTAAACATTTCTTGTAGAATTCTTGGTGAAGATGCACTAATTTCATAGTTTTTATCCAATTAATTTTGTTCTTACCTTGCTCTTGTAGTTATTTGATTATTCATGGATTTATTCCTTTCAATTGCTTGATCACCATTTGATTGTGTAGGATTAATTAGATTAATCGGGAGATAAAATAATTAATCTGGAAATAAGAATAATTCACACCTTAATGCAATAAAACTCGGGAGAGTTGAGGTTTTGAGTGAGTTCTTTGACCTAATCGAGCTTTTGAGAGTTAGGGGTTTTAGGATTAAAAGGGGACTTCAATCCTAGCACCTAATCTGCAGGTTTCTCACCTCGGGAGGGAGTTTAATCTATAATTTTGGTCGACTTAGTAATTCTAGAGACACCAAAAGGTAAGGCAATTTTCTTGGATACGAGCTTGGAATTGTCCATCGAATCCTTGAGTTCTACAATTTTCTCCATATTATCTTTTCTTCGTGTTTACTTGCTTTTATTTGTTTATTTGCTCATTATATGCTTTTCTTAGTGTTAGAAAAAAACCAAACATTCCCGATTCTCTAGATAGTAGTCAACATTTGTTCGTGGTTGTTAAGTTGATACAAATTTGTCTCTGTGGGATACGATACTCTTGTTTGCTAATTGCTACACTAGCCCCGTAAACATGCGAGTATCACTTATGTTAAAATAAGTCGAGCCAGAGAGAAGATAGAGTTATGAAATAAGCATAATTGTAAATAACCACAAATTATAAAGAGAAATTCATTTGATAGAAATATTCATCTAATGATTTACTAAATAAGCAGAGTATTTCCAATATATAAATAACCAGTAACTGTTCCAATGATATCAATCTCGACAAGAGTATTTTTTTACTAGCTTAGCTATCTCACAAGTTTGTAATGACGAAGCTCGTGGCGTCTCTCTTCCTAGTCATGCTTTATCTCTCGCTCACATCGGCCGATAATTATTAGATACCATGTATTTTCTTCATAACTTAAAAATCTTATTAATTATTTAATAATAATATAATTGGATAACAATAACTATTACTACAATTTTAATTTACTTTCAATTATAATATCAATTTTAATAATATCAATTTTAGTCGTGTTTCACGATTTTTGTGTGACGATGAATACACTAGAAAATCCACTTTATTATATGATTAACTCTTTGAATGATAACATTAAGAACATAAGAGCATATGAAAGAATTCTTTTTTATAACTTAAAAAATCAAAAAATTATTTAATAAGAAAATAGTTGATGAAAAATGACTATTATAAATTATAGTTTACTTATAATACAATTATATATAATAAATTTAGTCATGTTTCACATTAACTATTATTAAGTAACGATGGTACACTAAGAAATACACTTAATTACCATGAATTCGTTAAATATACACATTACTAGTTTTTATGGTTTAGTAAAGATAATTTGATAACAAAATAATTTGATAAGAATAACTATTATTATTTCATTGGATGATATCACTAATAAATTAAGTAGTAATATATGTACTTGATTTTATATTTTAGAATTTTAATAATTATTTAATACAACTAATAACACAATTTAATGTGAATGACTATTATTCTTTTGTTGAATGATATCGATAAGAAATTAGGTATTTATACATACACTATATGTTTACAATATAATTTTATGAATTATTTAATAATGAAATAATTTGATATAAATCACTATTAGATGAGTAATTTTTAAATACTAATAGAATAAATAGACGTGAATGACTATTAGGGAGTAAAATTTTAAAAGTGATTAGATAATAAAATAATTGGATTGAATAACTATGATTATTTCGTTTGGTAATAACATTAAGAAATTAAATATATATGCATATAGTCATTTTTATAATATAGAATTTTAAATTAAATCAAAAAGTGAACATTATTAAGGTATTGACTTAATTAAATTAAATCGTAAAGTCATTTTTATAATATAGAAAGTTGTTAAATGACTTAATTACAATTCCCTAAAGTTATTGAAAGTTATTAAGGTATTAACTTTCCTTTCATAATAAACGTTATAGTACTACATAAATATTTATATAATTTCCTTTTATTTAAATTAAGGGTATATTAGTACATATTTACATTAAATTTATAGCAAAATGACATATGGTATTATGGCATGAAGACATTATGTCTCTAAATCATTATTCTTTTTATTAAATGGAACAATACAAAAAAGTTGAAAGGGTATTCAGTTGAATATTTGAGAGAAGATAGAGTTATGAAATAACCATAATTGTAAATAACCACAAATTATAAAGAGACATTAATTTGATAGAAATATTCATCTAATGATCTACTAAATAAGCAGAGTATTTCCAATATATAAATAACCAATAACTATTCCAAATGATCTCAATCTCAACAAGAGTATTTTTTTTTTACTAGCTTAGCTATCTCACTATTCATCACAAGTTTGTAATGACGAAGCTCGTGGCGTCTCTCTTCCTAGTCATGCTTTATCTCTCGCTCACCTCCGGTAAGCTCATCATATCTCTCTCGGTCTCCGTCTCTTCCACTCGATCTCTCATGAGTTGATAAAATTTGCAGGCAAGGTTTGTCAAACGAGGGCGCAAGTCGAGTGTCGAGTCGAGGACGGAGCGGGAGGAATATGCAAAGACTTTTGCTACAAGCTTCTAACTAGCTACAAAATAAAAAACCAGCTTGAATCAGATTGTTTTATTGCTACTCCAAAAATGGAGAGTTTTTGCTTATGTTATTATCGTTGCTAACCTCAATATCATTTTAATAAATAAGAATAACAATATTTTCATATATATTTACATTTGCTTCGCATTTTTCACATTTTGTACTTGTGTAATGTTTACTATTGATAGGAATTAAATACGAGTAATCAGGGGGCTTGGCCGGCGCCGGACCAGTACCCTTCATGGCCGAGCCCGAATGTGGGGAATTAGCAGTTGTCCTTGTGCGTAATGTTGAGGAAGAAGGGGGAAAAAAGGAGAAATGAGAATGGAAACGTGTGAATTTACAAAAAAGTTACTACTTCCGTCCCCCAAATTTTGACACATTTTGACCCGGCACGAGTTTTAAGAAATGTAATGGAAAGTTAGTTGAAAAAGTTGGTGGAATGTGGGTCCTATTTTTAAAGTATTAGTTTTATAATAAAATGTGAGTATGAATGAGTTAATGAAATGTGAGGTCCACTACCAAAAATAGTAAAAGTGAAGTATGTCAAACTTTTAGGGACGGACCGAAATAGTAAGCTGTGTCAAATTTTCAAGGAAAGGTACCGAGTATATACACTATAGACTACTCCATCCTGCAACATATTTTTCTATTTTAAAATTCAATTACTATGTCTCTATCCAGTTTTGGTGGGTCCATAGCCAGATTAATTTTTATTATGATTATAATTTACAATTAATCTAATCTAATATATACATTTATTTGGTGACTTTATAATATTTTTAGTATTTAAATTAAAGTAACGATGCAAAAAGGTAAAAAATGCATTCTAAAAATCGCTTTTATTTACCATCCAAATTTATTTCAAATATAATTAAAATTTTGAGATTTATATGTGTTTATTTAGGGACAGTGAATCAAGACTTGATACTTTACTTGTACGTTCAATTTAGAATTGCATTTTAAGAAATTATGATAGTGATTTGTGAATTACTTTGTACTTTGGTTTATTAATTTGGAAAATAGCTATGAATTTAGATTGCATTTGGAGTTTATTAATATATATACTCTCTCCATCCCACAATAATTGTCACTTTTATTGTGAGCCCGAATTTTAAGAAATGTAAAGAAAAGTTGATTGAAAAAGTTAGTGGGATGTGAGACCCACTTATTTTATATTGGTTTTGTAATAAAATGCGAGTTAAGTGAGTTAGTGCAATGTCGGTCCTACTAACCATTTATGGTAAAAATGAAGTGTGACAATTATTGTGGGATGAACCGTAATGAAAAAGAGTGACAATTATTGTGGAAAGGGGAAGTACTTGATAATGGAGATTTATTGATTTTTTTTAATTATAATTATCATCTGGTGTCTCACAAAATTTTCAAAAAATTTATATATAAAATTAAATATAAAATGTTTTACTTTAATTCAGCACCGGCTTTTTCAAACTTCTTGTTCTGTCCCTGCGAGTAATTACGTTATTTGATTTTGACAATGGTAATTTACTACCTAATCGTCCATTCTCAATTAATTATCATTTTAGTAAGAATATGAGGAATGTAAAATTTTTTTGTTAATGGTGCAATAAAATATGGAGTAGTTAAATACATCCACGCACACATCGATATATTTATGTTACAAACGAAAATATACACATAAGTTGTCACGACCACAACTCCCTAGTGCTAGTGAGTGTAGCTATTTCACGACTAAACAATTCTCAATAATCAAGGGACAACAATAAAAGGATGAAATCACTTAAATCAATAGTATCAAAGGCATATGGGTACATAGTCAAAACGTGTTCAGAGTATCAAGACTAAGTTCATAGCTTTCTAGCACACAGCTCTAGATTTGCAGCAGAAGAGTCCAAGACAAAATAGCACGTATGAAGACATGCTACTTTGGGCTACCTAACTACTTATTTAAAAGAAAAGCTTGTCCCAACACCTTCGCCTGCTCGTCCACGTTCAACCTGCACATTTGAAAATAACATGCAGGGCTGAGTATTTGATATACTCAGTGGGCACATTGCCAAAAATGGTTCTATCTTTAATTGTCAATGCCACAGTTGAGTGATCACGGGGTTTTACTTAAAAGACCCGAGTCACTAAAATACTTTTCCTTGAGTAAAGATTTGATTGCGCAATCACATAACATAGATATACCATATCTGAAACTGATGTAAACCGGGAATGTGGCCACATTCCACGACGGTCACTGGACCGGCCAACTCCTTTGTTAGCTCACGGTCCCCTCATGTGTACACTAGTCCGAGTAGGGTTTGCGGCCCTACTGGGACCCGAATTCGATTTAACTTGAATTGGCATAGCCAAGCAGATAGGTAATCATAAAACAAAACATGGCATGACAACATACTTGAGCAAAGATTCACATTTTCATACTGAAATCACGTTTTGAAAGAATGCCCACCTCAAAAGCTAAAGCTCCTTCCGAAATTTCCTTAACTTGGTCTTAGATGACGTTCGAAGACGTCCCTTTAGGAAATAAAAAGGTACTTAATTAGATTTTGAGATATCCATTAAGCTTAAACATGAATGCATCCTAAGTGCGTGATCATTTTATTCCTTTTCCTTAATTCATAAAAAGTCCTTGAGCACTAAATAAATCTTGCGATTTAGTTTGGTGTGGAGGTCTACCAATTATTCGTTTAACGAATGAGCGTTACCTCCTATATATTTTATTCAAGCACTAACATAGACTCGAGGTCTTTTCATCATTTCGTACCATAACTTATTCGAGCGTTAATACTAAAGTCCGGGAATTAAATTTATCATCGTGGAAATAATTTAGCGGACCATTAATTATTTAACCAACATCATAGAAGAGCCCATGATTTAATTAATTTCCTAGCCCATACTTTAATTTAGTTGGTGGCCCAACTCCATAATTAAATTCAATTAAAAGGCAGCCCATTTCTAACCTTTCTTAAGCCCATATTTACTTTTAATGGAGAGGCCCAACTTAATTAAAAGAAACAGGCCCAACAACTAATAAAACAAAGAGGCCCAATCACTCCTTTCTTCTCATTTCCATCGACCTCTCCCTCTAACACAATCCCCAAATCAACACACACAACCCTAGACCTTCTCCCTCTTCCCTCTCGGCGGTATCGCCGCTCCACCAGGTCGCCGGAGCACCGTTCGCCGCCACTTCGTCGGGTCGCCGCTGTCTCGCTGTCAACGCCGTTGTCTCGCTGTCAACGCCGTTGTCTCGCCGTCAATTATTGACCGGCGGCGAGCCCTTGCTGCTGTCGTCGCGCGAGAACTTGGGGAAAATAGCGCCTCCGCAATTCCCTCTCCGTTCATCCCTCGTTCGTTCTCGGCGGCTCAGCGTCGTCGCCGGCATCTCCGGCTGAGGCAGACGCTGCTTGGTCCGCCTTGAAGACCAGCGCCGCCGCCACCGCTTCGCGAGGCCTCGCTGCCGGGATCTCAACGCCCCAGAGAGGGCGTCTACTTCTGCCATCGTCGCGTCCAATCGACGTCACAGTTCCAGCCACGGTTGCTGCCTCCATCGCGTGGTCAGCCCCTGCTGCCCGTACGAAGTCGGCAGCCACCGTCCTTCGCCGAGACACTCTCGAACCGCCACGGCAGTCCCCAAAACAACTCCGAACAGCCCCGACTCACCCCGAAGATAAGTTCTCTACTCCAAGTTGCGTTCTTTTCTGTATTTTCAATTAACCGCCGTGGGGGTGTTCAATCTGGTTTGTTCGATTGGTTGTGTTTAATTGAGTTGATTTTTTGGAGGGAACACTAGCTCCCTGGAACGAATTTCTACATATGTGTGCTACTGGTTTCGAGCATAAAGGCAGCCTATTGTACTTCTTGTTCCATTTATGTGTTAAAGCTCTAACAAGGCTACTACTGTTATGAGATTCCTATAGCCATGGTTCTATGTTCTTGAGCTAGCATGATGTTCTAACAAGGGCAGAGGGTGTGCTTGTGTTATATTGATTGTGGTTCTTAATTTGTGGTGCCTCTATATGATGACATGAGAATTTGATTGGGAGAAAAGGATGGAGGTGTATTACCTCTGGAATTCGAAGGAGTGGCTGACTTGCTGCTGCTCACTACTTGCTCTACCCTCTAACTCTCTGTTTTTGCTGAATTTTGTAGTGTGTGTGAAAGGAGTTGGTGTGTGGTGTGGAGGGGCCTTTATAGGCCGAGCTTGGTGTACTATGGA
The DNA here is from genome assembly GCF_029641045.1 of Salvia hispanica. Classification (NCBI taxonomy): domain Eukaryota; kingdom Viridiplantae; phylum Streptophyta; class Magnoliopsida; order Lamiales; family Lamiaceae; genus Salvia; species Salvia hispanica. The sequence continues at coordinate 16,578,198 of NC_142694.1, forward strand.
GAATTAATTTGGCTGTCATACCACCTTGTTCCCTTCTTGCAGAGGATCCTCCCTTTTTGACTAAAATCCTGCAGCAAGTTATACTTGAGGATTGGCTCTACATGAGTACCTAGTACTCGGCCATTAATCCTCTCTGTCTGCTTGTGGCTGGACTTGTTTGCTTGTGGCTGAACTTACCCCTTTTTGGCAGTCTTTGGTCTCTTAACAAAAGAGATGTTGTCCCATTTCTTTAAATTGTAGCACTTAATTCCTTTTGTTTTTTTTTCCTTGGTAGCTTAAGCTAGTCTCTTTATTGCAGGTTGGGAGGGGGGGGGGGGGGGGCTTGAGCTGCCAAGCGGCTGTTCGAGATGTCTTGATGCCTCGGCCCGACGGATGATCGGATGGGCCGCGACTTCCAGCCCGGAAGGAGAGACCGATGCCATTTGCTTAATGCACATTTTATCTTCCCTTTTCTTGTTTCCTTTATTTGAGGATTTTATCCATGTAACATATTTATTATATTTTTTTTTTGTTCACTGCAATAAACCTTGTTCTATGTATTGAAGTGTTTTGATGGTTAGTTGTTCTCTTATTGAAAAAGAAAACTACACGAAAATTCTTGCTGTTCTACCATTGAAATTTCCAATTGTTTGGTTTAATAGATTATGTATTTTCTTCCTTGCAATTAAAAGTAAAAAAAAACGCAACAACAAGGCTCGAGTTCCATTAATTCTTCATGAACGGAGAACTTCACATCCTTAGTTCGATCTAAAACAAAACGAAAGGAAAGAAAATATGATGCGGGTATTACATAAGTAAATTTTGTGACATGCTTTTTATTTTAGTGACATATGTACGTTATCATAAGATATAACTAACGATTTTATTTTTAAAGCAATAATTCCCTAAATCCAATGCCTCGTCTTTCATAAATCGCATGGACTTAAATATTAAGAACAAGATAGTAATTTGTGTCAATCATACATTCATACCGAAAAACTGATAAAGTATTTTTCTTATTAAATGAGTATGAAACAAAAAGGTTGAGATGATATACGGTTGAAGAGTAGAGAGAAAATAGAGTTATGAAATGGAGAGAATAAATTTCACAAGTTTATAAGAGGAAAATACCGTAACTGTAAATAGTAGTGTCAAACTATATATGAGAAACTTATTTGATATAATTATTCATCTACTTCCATCCGTTTTTTAACAATAAAAACTATTTCCATTTTGGGTCGTTTCTTAAAAATATAATTTTGAATTAGTGAATTAGATACTTGTTAATCAGAGGTTGGTCTTAGATATAAACATTTGTTTCCTTAATTTGTCATTTTTGCTTTTAGACTTTGGCTACTTTAATCTTGATATCACACTCTCACTTCATCCTAATGAATTAATACATGCAATATTTCCTATTTGGTTCGAACCGGAATAAATATTGAATTTTAAAGCATTTAACAATTGTGGGAACCAGATTGTGGAAAATTTAAACCTAGTTCGAACTGAACTAGTAATTTTCTAGCTATATTACTATAAACGAGGGGAAGAAATTTGGTTTGAGATCGGTTAATTGTTTGTGTAACGTTTATCAAAATATATTTTTTAGCTAAAAACTAAAATTTTGTTAACTTCGTTTATCTACACACAATTAAACCTTAATTAAATGAAACACAACAAAAATCAAATCGGTCCAATTCAGCCATGGCCAGTTAATAAATACTGTGTATGAGATCAAATCACAATTAAATAAAACCAACATGATATATAGTAATTTGTTCAATCATACGAAAAAATTAATAAGGTATTTTTTCATTAAATGAAACGATAAAAAAAAGGTTGAGAGGGGTATTCGGTTGAAGATTTGAGAGAAGATAGAGTTATGAAATCGAGACAATAAATTTTCACAAGTATAGTATAATTGTAAATAACATCAAATTGTATATGACAAACTCATTTTTATAGAAATATTCATCTAATGATAAGCACAGTATTTCCTATATAATTAACCAATAATTGTTCCAAATGATCTCAATTCCAACAAGAGAATTTTTTTATACTAGCTTAGCTATCTCACAATACATCACAAGTTTGTAATGACTAAGCTCGTCGCATCTCTCTTCCTAGTCATGCTTTATCTCTCGCTCACCTCAGCCGGTAAGCGTATCATCTCTCTCTCTCGGTCCCTCCCTCTCGATCTCTCATAGTCTCACGAGTTGATAAAATTTGCAGGTAGAGTGAGGCCAGAAGCCGAAAACAAGGTTTGTCAAACGAGTGGGAAAGTCGAGTGTCAAGTCGGGGCGGGAGGAAAATGCACGGACTATTGCAACACACTTCTAACTAGCCGTAGCTTAAAATCCATTGGAGCACAATGTATAGTTACTATTCCAACAAAGGAGACTTTTTGCATATGTTATTATCGTTGCTAACTCAATATTAGTTTATTAATAAATAATAGTAACAAAAATTTCATTACAGATTCTGCTAGCTTAATTACAACTCTGTTCATTATATTAGAGTAAAGGGTTTATAGTTAATTAATTCTACCATTGGTTTTTGTGCTTGTGTAGTGTTTACTATTGATAGGAATTAGATAAAGTAATTACGTTATTTGATTTTGACAAGGGTAACTAATTTACTACCTAATCGTTCATTTAGACCGCTGTAATTGTCTAATATTGACATGATTTTTAGTAAGATTATGAGGTATATATGTCAAAAAAAATTGTTAATGGTGCAACAAAATATGGAGTAGTTGAATACATCCTCGCACACATCGATCGAAAATATACACATAAGTAAATTTTGTGACATGCTTTTTGTTTTTGTGACATACACACGCAATAATGAGTCATCATAAGATAATACTATTATTATTAAAGCAATAATTCTCTAAATCCAATGCCTCGTCTTTCATACATCGCATGGACTAAACAAAAAGAACTTGATAGTAATTTGTGTCAATCATACCGAAAACCTAACAAGTACTCCCTCCGTCCTATTGAAGATGACCCACTTTCATTTTTAGTTTGTCACAATTAAGATGACTCATTACTTAAAATGAGAACATCTTTATCTCTACTTTATTCCTTCTCTCTTACTTTACTCTCTCCTCTCAATACACAAAATAAATTTGCATAAAATCTTGTGCCATCCAAGAAAGGGGTAATCTTCCTTGGGAGCGGAGGGAATATTTCTTATTAAATGAGTATGAAACAAAAAGGTTGAGATGATATTCGGTTGAAGATTTTAGACAAAATAGAGTTATGAAATGAAGAGAATAAAATTTCACAAGTGTATAAGAGGAAAATAGCGTAACTGTAAATAGTAGTAGTGTCATATTATATATGAGAAACTTATTTGATACTATAAGTATTCATCTAATATTTTTAAAATATCTTTGCAAAATCACTTAACACTCAAATTTATTAAGTTATTTTAAACTAATAGCTTCATCAATTTCCAAGAAGCCCGTCTAGCTCAGTTGGTAGAGCGCAAGGCTCTTAACCTTGTGGTCGTGGGTTCGAGCCCCACGGTGGGCGCTTTGCATGAATTTTTTTTCAAAATTTCAAAGCTTTGAGTATTGTTAGTTTTTCCCTTTTTTCCTATAATTTATTTTTTGGGGCTTTTAAATTTTAATGCTTGAAATATTGCTTGGTTTTCTCATTTTTTCCACTTTACATATTTTAAAGCTTCAAGTATTGCTTTTTTTTATTTTTTTCTCCCTTTTGTTAGTTTTTCCTTTTTTTCCTTCTTATTTTTTGGGGCTTAAATTAAGAGCTTCAAGTAATAAGTATTGCTTGTTTTTTCCTTTAATTATTTTTTGGGTTCGAGAATTTCCTTTTACTTATATCTAAAGCTTTAAGTATTGCTTGGCTTTTTTTTTCCCTTTTATTTAGCTTTTTAAGCTTTAAGTATTGCTTGTTTTTTCCCCCTTTTTTTTATTTCTTAAAACTTTAAATATTGCTTTTTCTCTCTCTTTAATTTAGCTTTTTAAGCTTCAAATATTGCTTGTTTTTTTTCCTTTTGTTTATTTTAAAAGGTTTAAGTATTTGCTTGTTTTGAAAGAAGTTAGCTTCCATTATATCAATTGGACTGCTCCCCATAATTTTTGGTTGTCTCCTCATTACAACCATCAATTATATATCTCCCCACCTTTTTCCTTTATGATATCTTCCATTTTTAGTTTTCCACTCAATTTCCCATTTACATATAAACACATCTCTCCCCCCTTTTGTTGATTGTTTTTGGCTAATCAGCCCATCTTCATCATACATGTTTATTCCTCACAATTCAACCAATCAATCACATTTTCATCTCAAATGGCAGCCGCATACTGCAGGCGGGCTCTGCTAATTGCCCCCCGCTTGCATGGCGCCAGCCGGGTCGGATCGCGATTCGCATCCCGGACCTTCTCCGACATCGCCAAACCCGAGGCTCGCCCCTTGTGCGATCTCGTTAGTCCCGACTGCAAACGCCTCATCCTCGTCGACACTTTGGCTCTCGTAAATTATTTATTTCTCTCTCATTTTCAACACCTTTTTTTTATAGGCAAATGAATTTACTTCCTCCTCTGTGCCCTAAAAATATGAACTTTTGAAATGACATAAATTTTAATACATAATTAGTAAACTAAGAGAGATATAGAAAGTAACGTGTATTAATGGAAATTAGGTCGCACCTTATTAGAGAGAAAAAAAATTCCTAATATAGAAAGTTTCTATTTTTAGGGGACAGATAGAGTAAATTTAAAAATCGCATCACAATGAACTCGAACCCGAGACTTTTGGCTTCAGGCATTACCATTTCTAACACACACATAATTATCATCTTCTTCTTTTTTTTCATCTTTGTCGACGTTTGGTTGATTAGGTGAGGAAATTCGAGGCGAAGGGGATTCCAACGAAGCAGGCGGAGGCAATCACGGAGGCGCTCAAGGACGTTCAAAACGACAGCTACGACAATGTGGCTCACAACTTCGCCACCAAAGTTGACATGGAGAAAGTCAGCATTTTCAACCTTGTTTTCTTCTTTTGATTGTTTATCCATAGATTAATTCGGTTTTTTCTAGAATGTGATGACGATCGAATCAAACTCCTCCAAATTCGAAAGCGAAGTTAAAAGTAATGTGGTATGTTTTTTGTCTCTTTGAAATGTGTAAACCTTGTTGATGGATGGAAGAAAAATTATTTATGGTGATGATATGAAATGTAGATTCACCATGTCTCTTTGCTGCAACAAGAGAATGAGAAATTGAAGTCCGACATCGATAAAATCCGCAGTGAGTTAAGGTGCGCGCCATTGTTACGGATTCCAATGTCTCGTATCGATTATGTGAAACAACAGATGTGGAATTTATAGCCCAAATGAGCTCAATTCTCTCCTAATAACTTTTTTTGTTTGGTCTGTCACATAAAAGATGTGTCATTTATTGACCAAATAGAATCTCTCTTCCAATAAACTAGTCTCGTGACCGCAAAAATAGATGTGGAATATTGGAATTTATAGATCAAATGGACTCCCTCTTTTGATAAACTAATCCCATGGCCAAAACAACAGATGTGGGATTTAGTGACCAAACAGACTCCAGATGTGAGTTTATTAGACCAAATAGATTCTCTCTTCCGGTAAACTAGTTAGATAACCAAAACAATATACTCTATGTGTGATCAAAACAACATATATATGGTACTCCATCAGTCCCATAGAAATAGACCATATTTCCTTTTTCTTTCATCTCATATAAATAGTCCATAATCTATTTATGACAACATTTTTCTCCTTCTCTCTTACTTTACCAAATTATACATTAAAACCCGTGCCAGCCCTAAAGGGCTTATTTTTATGGGACGGAGGGAATTATATAAAATCAAATGGGCCAACTCTTTAATGGGCCAAATATGCTTCTTTCATGATTGACTACTCTTTTGAAACGAGTTATCTTGTTTGGTTTGTAACATCGATACTTATTTGTTTAGGTATGAAATAGACAAAGTCACAGCAGGGTTGAAGTTGGATCTTAATCTCGAAAAAGGGTATGTATGGATGGAATAAATAAAGAGAGAGACATAATTAATTTCTTGTGCATATAAATAAGGTAAACCAATTTGATAAATTTGTTGTTGGTGATGGATCAGGCGAATAAGGGATGAGCTCAATCATCACCATCAAGACGCAATTAACCTCAACAGCAAGATTGATCGAGTCAGTACTTAATTAAATTTCTCAAATTTTCTTACAATTTGATGCTAAATTGTTACATTGAATCCTGTGTCAGGAAATTCATGTGCTGAGGGCAAACATAGAATCATTAAAATACGAGTTGGTCAAATATTGTGTTGGGACATTTGCTTCCATTGCTGCTGTTACTCTCGCTTTGCTTCGTTTTGTTTACTGATTCTTCATTCTACTAGTTTAGAGCTTTGTTCTTTTGTTTTTCACAGAATAAAAAGGGTTTAATTAGTTAGTTAGTATGTGCACTGGTTTTTGTGTTTGTATCTTGTATACTAGTGATAGGAATTAGGTTAATGGCTTTGACAAAGTGTAATTTACTAACCTAATCCTCCAATTTCACATTCTTACTACTCCCTTCGTTCCATAGTAGTTGAATTGCATTTCTTTTCAACACGAAGATTAAGAAAAACGTGTGTAATCCGTCACACTTGTGGGACGACAGAAGATTTTAGGAGGTTTTGTTTTGTGTGATAAATGGAGAGAGAAAATATAATTTTTATATTCATGTGAGAGAGAACTTTTTCCAAAAAGAGAAATGTGACATCTTTTGTGGGACAAACTAAAAAGGAAAGTGTGACATTTTTTTTGGGACGGACGGAGTAAATAAAAAGATAATAAAGCAGAAGACAAAAAAAATAGAGAGAATACAGTAAGAGAGGAAAAAGTGTTACTTTAAAAAAAATGACTTTATTACCATATGTCCAAATGGAAAAATGACTCTATTATTATGGAACAGATGAAGTACTACTCCCTGTGTTCCATAGTAATAGATTCATTTTTCCATTTTGATATGTTCCATAGTAATAGAGACATTTTACTATGGTAGAATCAGAAAATTGATTAATTATCTCGTAAATGTATGAACGTATATATATTGGTCATGCTTGGATTATTTGTAAACATTGCAATCCCACATAATTTTATTTAGTAATTACTATATCATTATACAATGATATAGTAATGAGCGGTGAGAGGTGATATGCTGGGCGAGAGAAATGAGCGACTTATGTGAGCGAGTCTGACGTGTCATCAACGGCAGCAAACTTTATTAAGTTTTAATATTGTTTCTCTTTCTGCTTCGTCTTCTTCGTTAATTCATGTAATCTGGATTCTGGAGAATTAAATCTACGCCATCTCTTGCAACTCCATTAATCTAACAACGGAAATATCAAGTTTATATTAAAACACCAGAAAAAAGTTTCATCAAGTTCATTATTTTCGCAAATCGAGAAAATTTCAATGAATTGCTCACAAAGATATATATCAACATCGATTTTTATGATCGATTCACATATTTCTGTCCAATTATAGATCAAATTTGGGTAGAGCTACAATACCCACAATTAAAATTCTTCATTACGTCTTCATCTAGATAATTTCTATCACAATTCTTGCAAAAAAAAAAAGTCCAACCATCTCACACACCATTGCTCCAAGCTCACGGTCTCTCGAAATCTGTTTTTCATTGTTGCTTTGCTTATTTTTCTGAAAATGAGTTTCTTCAACATCCTATTAAATTGAGGTTTGTTACTCAACCATTCCCCAAAATCAATACGATTGAGATATGTGATTTCCAAAGCAATATCACTATTTTTCGATTTCATGGTGTGTGCATTTGAGATGTTTCAATTAATAATCTCTCCATTCAGATTCCGATGCTTGAACAAGTATGAAAACAATCAAATTGAGGGAGAAAAGGCCGGCGAGCACACAGATGGGGAGAACAAAATCGGGATTTTCCAATTACAAAAAAGGAACAAACGATATGCAAAATGATAAGGAACGCGAAGTGTCAAGGAAAAAGAAAATCAATATTTTTGAATAGAAGGATATTAGAAAGAGAGATTCACAATTAGCGGTGTTGCAATTTGCAATATTTGCTTCTGTCAGAGAGCATCAGAACGCAAAGTCGCAGAAAATGGAGTATAAAAAATTGAAGGGAAAGAGAAGATGAGAGAGAAATTAAATTTAAAAATAATATCTGACGTGGAGGGAGCGCTCAAATAAGTCGCTCAATCTTCACCCTCAGGAGATCAAATCTCATCATTGTATATCATAATCAATTGCTAATCGTGCAAAGTATAACAATAAATCCCGCAATTTATATAATAAATTTAGATATTTTTCAAAATATAGTAAAATATTGCTGACTTTTAATCAGCACAAAAATATAAAGCAATAAATACATTCTGTTTAATTGGAATCAGGAATCTAATCAAAACAAAATTTTAAATCAGTACATCCTAACGTTTGGTTAGCATATAATACCACTCCTTGATTTAAGCAGAAAATTATAGTAAAAGACAGATGGCAAGTTAATCTTGCAGAAATTTTAGTTATTTTGAAATGAATGCAGAGAATAATTACCATGAATGCCTAGGATCTGAAATTCTATTAGCTCGTAAATTGTATGTATAAATAGGTCGTGCATGTTTTATTCGAAAACATTGCAATCTCAATTTTATTTACTTAGCTATATCATTTCATATCATAATAAATGGCTAAGCTCATTGCATCTCTCTTGGTAGTCATGTTTTATCTCTCTCTCGCCTCAGCAGCGGGTAAGCATATTAATAATTATCTCTATTCAAGTTTTGCGACAACGTATAATATTAGTGACGATAAATTTGTCACTAATATTTTTTTTTACCGATAATGCTTTTAATTACGGATTGTATCTGACTATAATGTGTCAGTAACACTGTTTATCGTCGGAAAATTTGCAGGCAGAGAAGAAGGAACGTCAAATGTTTGCCAAACTAGTGGGAAACTCAATTGTAAATTGGGACCAGGAGGAGAATGTGCAGACTATTGCAATGTGCTTTTGATTAGTCGCAGATTAACACTCCTTAGATCAGACTGTGTTGTATCTATTCCAGAAAATGTTACCTTTTGCAATTGTTACTATCCTTGTTAACCTCGATAATATTTTGATAAAATAATTATAGTAACAACTTTTCATTTTATATTTTGTTTTATTCTTCTTTTATTCGAGAATTTCTTTTTAATTTATTTTGTGTTGAATGCCTATTATGCTGGATTCTTGTTTTAGTGCGTATGTGTCTTGGTATATTGGTAATTTAAAGATGAATATTCAAGTGGAGATGTGAAAAAGTTATGGACAAGTGAATATAGCAGCACATATTTTCAATTGTGCCATAGAAACCCAATAAGAAATGAAATGGCAAGAAAAATAAAAAGTTGTCAAAATCTTTTCTTTAAAATAGAAAAATCCCAAAGTGGCCAAGATTTCTAGGATAATTCATCCTAAACTTGTCAAATTTTCAAGCTTTGTCAATAAAATATGAAAATAAACATTCTTATTATAAATAAGTCTAAACTAGATGAGAGAACCAAATAAAAAATAACATGTACCAGTGATTTAATTATTTTAGAAGGTCTTTATAAATTAGTGGTGTCAACTTATGTTTGTTATTCGTTTTCTATTGCATGTTGCTTTTATTCTACTGTCCCACTTCATTTTTGGAGTATTACTTTTGGTAATAGACCCCACATTTTATTAATTCATTTTCCTTTATACTAAATATTATAAAATTAATAGACAAAAGTAAGAATCACGTACCACTAAAATTTTTTCACTAAATTTTTATTACATTTCCTAAAATCCATGTTGAGTCAAGTGGGACACATATTGAAGGACGGATGGAGTAGTTCTTTATTACACGAACACATAGTTCTTTATAAGATCATTTTAGTTAAATTTTTTACAATGACGAAAAAATATCAAATAATGATCATAATTTGTGGTTAGCATATAATGCTACTCCTTGATTTAAGCTGAAAGTTATAGCAAAAGACAGATGGCAAGTTAATCTTGCACTAGTTATTTTAAAATGAATGCAGAGATTAATTACCATGAATGCCTAGGATCTGAAATTCTATTAGCTCGTAAATTGTACGTATAAATAGGTCATGCATGTTTTAATTTATTCGAAAACATTGCAATCTCACTTAATTTTATTTACTTAGATATATGATTTCATATCATAATAAATGGCTAAGCTCATTGCATCTCTCTTGCTATTCATGTTTTATCTCTCTCTCTCGCCTCAGCAGCGGGTAAGCATATTAATTAATATCTCTCTCTCTATTCAAGTTTTGCGACAGCATATAATATTAGTGACGATAAATTCGTCACTAATATTTTTTATTGTGTATTGTATCCTATGATAATATGTCAATAAAAATGTCATAGTGTTAGAAATATGATGATTACTGATAAATGTTCGCAGGAGAAGATGCCACGTCAAAGGTTTGCCAAACTAGTGAGCAAATCAGATGTAGAGTGGGGCCCGGAAGAGAATGTGCAGACTATTGCAAAGCATTTGTTATTAGGCGCGCATTAACACAATATAGACCAGACTGTGTTATATCTATTCCAAAAAATATTACCTTTTGCAATTGTTACTATCCTTGTTAACCTCGATGTTCTTTTAATAAATCAATTATGGAGTAATAACTTTTCAGTTTGTATTTACATTTTATTATTCTTTTCTTCGTGAATTCCTTTTAATTTATTTTGTGCTGAATATATATTACGTTGGATTCTTGTTTTGATGTGTCATGTGTGTCAAATTTAAATGGGAATATAATATTCAAGTAGCAATGTCTTTTTAACATAATCTCCCCTTTGTTAAAGGCTAAAAGTGTAATTTACTAACCTAATCTTCCATTTTCACATATTACTTACTACTCTCTTCGTTCCATAGTAATTGAATTGCATTTCTTTTTGGCACAAAGATTAAGAAATAAGTGTGTAATAATAGAGTATTAAATAAAAATATAATAAAGTAGAAGACAAGAAAAAAGTAGATAAAATTTAAAAAAAATGATTCTATTACTATATGTCCAAATGGAAAAATGACTACGTATCGTCAAAAATATATAAATATATGGAATAATTAACAAACCTAGAGTTGATTTTTATGAAAATTGTACAATTAAAATTTTATATAACTGTATACAAAATTCCTAATATCTTAGAATCAAAATAAATGTATCTATCTTAGAATCAAAATAAATGTATTTAATTGGAATCAGGAATCTAATCAAAACAAAATTTTAAATCAATACTTCCTAACAATTGGGTATATATCTTGCTTTATATATTCTGCAACATAATATTTAATTTTATATAACTTTTCATTTTTTATTTACATTTTATTCTTCTTTTCTTCGTAAATTCCTTATAATTTATTTTGTGCTGAATATATATTACGTTGGATTCTTGTTTTGATGTGTGTCAAATTTTTAAATGGGAGTATAATATTCAAGTAGCAATGTCTTTTTAACATAATTTTTCCTTTGTTAAAGTCAAAAATATTATGAACATGTGAATATAACACAAATTTACACCGGTGATGGAAATCCAAACTTTTTTTTTGAAACAACAAATACTGGATCCTATACTTGTGGTGAGCTAAAGTACGATAGCCAAAATGTCTTGTAATATATGAAATGTAGGAAAAATAAACTTGCTCAAAATAATTACTTTATAATAAAAAAAAATACTTGTATAAAGTGTGATTTAGTCACACTTAACTCATACATGTAGAACGTAACTATCACAAAATTGGTGTGAATAATAAATTATGAATGTTACCCCTCATCAATAATTTATAAGAATAAAATTGCCATAAAAATATACCACGATGTTACCCCTCATCAATAGTAACTTTATGTTTTTCACTTTTTATGGTGCGGCTTTTAGGTGCTAGATTATATGAGACAATTATTAAACAACTAGTATGAATAAATAACTATACGTAATTTATAAATTAATGATAGATATATTATAGTTAGGATAACCAGTCTACTTATGTTGATTCACTTTAAGATATGATGTTAGTCAAATTCTTTAGGTTTATATGATAGTATGACAACACAAATTTTAGAAAGGTAATTACCCAAGACTTCTAGGTTATGCTAATTAATTTTAAATTTCTAAAAATTTTCAAGCTTTGATAATAACATGTAAATAAACATATATCATTGACAAATTAAAAGGTTTGTTTACTATGTTGGCCTAGTGCTAAAAGTACACAAAGCCTGGTACTAAATGTTTTGGACTTGAGTTTATTGTGACGTCACATCCTCTAAATTTATGTTTATCTATCAATTAAAAATATATATAATTGAGGAATGATGGATGCCAAATATATTCTCCTTGTATGGTCCACTTAATTTTCTTTTTGCATATTTGTAGACAAGAACCTTCCTAGAATATATTATTTAGGGTGAAAAAAAATAGATAATTGAAAAGGGACTAGTATGCTAGACTAGACATAATAGAGAAACAAGTCTTTTATGCGATCTGCGGAATTGATCTATGTCATTCACTAATTTTATTACTTAGTAATTAATAACATTGTTACGTTGAAAGGATGTTATTATTTTAATTTGAGTTATTTTTGAAGTACATCGTATTTCTGAATTCTTATTTCTAATCATCTCCAGTTGTCATTGGAGTCCTACACTTTGTCTATTTTTCTTTATTCTGCAACATTTAATTTGATATAAAAAAAACGATCATAAGTAGGCTGTACACTATACCTATTTGAATTGAAAAAAAATTAAATACAAATGGCAAGTTAAGCATGCAGCATCCTCCTCAAAAAAAAAAAAAAAAAGAAGAAAAATGAAATAAATTCAGGGAAAAGTTTTTATTTTTGTTAGGAAATAGGAATAAATATAACTACCGTATATGAATATCAAAACCTAATCTCCAATTTTACTAGCTCGTAGTTTTTATTTATAAATAGGTCGTGCCTGGGTTACTCGAAAACATTGCAATCTCGCATAATTAATATTGTTTTCTTAGACATATCATTTCATATCATAATACATGGCTAAGCTCATCGCATCTCTCTTGCTAGTCATGTTTTATCTCTCTCTCGTCTCATCGGCGGGTAAGCACATTAATATCTCTATTCAAGTTTTGCGACAGCATATTTGGTTAGTAAGGTGACGGGCAAATCCGTCACTAATTGGATTGTAACCTACGATAATATGTCAATAAAAATGTTTAGCGTCAGAAATATGATGATTACTGATAAATCTTCGCAGGAGAAGATGACACACCAAAGGTTTGCCAAACTAGTGAGCAACTCAGATGTGAAGTGGGGTCGGGAGGAGAATGTGCAGACTATTGCAAAGCATTTGTTATTAGGCGCGTAATAACACAATTTAGATCAGACTGTGTTATATCTCTTCCGGAAAATGTTACCTTTTGCAATTGTTACTATCCTTGTTAACCTCGATGTTATTTTAATAAATCAATTATGGAGTAATAATTTTTCATTTTATATTTACATTTTGTTTTTCTTTTCTTCGTGAATTCCTTTTAATTTATTTTGGGTTGAATATATATTACGTTGGATTCTTGTTTTGATGTGTGTCAAATTTAAATGGGAATATATATAATATTCAAATAGCAATGCCTTTTTAACGTAATCTCCCATTTGTTAAAGTCAAAAAGATTATGAACATGTGAATATAGCACAAATTCAATTTGGTGGACTGCCGTGAATGTATGGAACTATGAAGTAAGTCTTGGTTCTCCTCTCAAATTGTCATATCAAGAGATTATGCTAAGCTATGGAGATTTTCGTATACATGAACTTGAGGAGAAAAAATATACCTTTGTGTAGAAGGGAAGAAGCTGCACAGGAATTTTGGAACGACGTTGATAATTGACTAGATTGTCATGGAAAGGAATTTTGGGCTTCTCAAATTGGTCCCATCTAAAAGAAATAAAATGGCTAAAACAAGATAGATAAAAGTGATAGGCTCAAATATTTGATTTAGAGTATTGATTAAACTGTGGTGTTTTATTTTAGTACTTAGGTATTATTCCAATACTCGTAAATAAACGTCCAAATTTTTCCATCGACGAATCTCGCGTCAATCTCGTGGACTACTTTCACCACACTATTAACCAACAACAATTCAAGCATTCAATATTTTCATTCGCAACCAATCACTTACTCATTCTTAAAACAAAGTCTTAACGTAAAAATGTAATAATAAATGCGGACATTACAAGTGTATGAAAATGGATCATAAATAAAATACACATTTCTATCTAATCCAATGAAAGCCATCGTGAAAAATTGAGATGACAAAAAGATTTCTTTTTGTAGAAAAAGCTTTCATTCCATTCAATAAATTGGAGGGTCGAATTATCACCGAATAAATAAAAATTATTAATATTAATTTTGTTAAAAAAAGATGGCTTTTAGATAATCAATTTTAATATAATAATCTAGAATATTTTAGAAATATAAGTAAACTAAAAAACCATGGCTGAAGTGATTACAGTATACATATAGGTGATTTATAATATGGAGTAGTATACAATTTATATTTTATACACTACACTTGAGAGCAGTCTTTTGGCTTATATGAAACCATCATATCCAATTCTACTATAAGATTCAAAATATTGTCTAATGTAAATATGGATTGAAAATTACACGAGAGAATTCTAGTTCAATGCAATGTATACCAATAAATCACGCCATTTATATAATAAATTTAGATATTTTCAAAATATAGTAAAATAATGTTGACTTTTAATCAACACAATTATTTAAAGCAATACATTCTATTTAATTGAAATCAGGAATCTAATCAAAACAAAATTTTAAACCAATACATTCTAAACTTTTGGGCACCTTGCTTTATATATTCTGCAACATAATATTTTATATAAAACAAACGATCATAATTTGTGGTTAATTAGCATATTATACTACTTGTTTAAAGGAGAAAAATATTCATCTCCGTTAATCTTGCAGAAATTTTAGTTATTTTTAAAATGAATGCAGAGATTAATTACCATGAATGCCTAGGATCTGAAATTCTATTTGCTCGTAAATTGTTATGTATAAATAGGTCGTGCATGTTTTATTCGAAAACATTGCAATCTCACATAATTTTATTTACTAAGCTATATCATTTCATATCATAATAAATGGCTAAGCTCATTGTATCTCTCTTGCTAGTCATGTTTTATCTCTCTCTCGCCTCAGCAGCGGGTAAGCATAATCTCTCTCTCGCCTCAGCAGCGTATAATATTAGTGACGAAAAATTCATCACTAATATTTTTTTTACTGATAATGCTTTTAATTACAGATTGTATCTGACTATAATGTGTCAGTAACACTGTTTATCGTCGGAAAATTTGCAGGCAGAGAAGAAGGAACGTCAAATGTTTGCCAAACTAGTGGGAAACTCAATTGTAAATTGGGACCAGGAGGAGAATGCGCAGACTATTGCAATGTGCTTTTGATTAGTCGCAGATTAACACTCCTTAGATCAGACTGTGTTGTATCTATTCCAGAAAATGTTACCTTTTGCAATTGTTACTATCCTTGTTAACCTCAATAATCTTTTGATAAAATAATTATAGTAACAACTTTTCATTTTATATTTTGTTTTATTCTTCTTTTATTCGAGAATTTCTTTTTAATTTATTTTGTGTTGAATGCCTATTATGCTGGATTCTTGTTTTAGTGCGTATGTGTCTTGGTATATTGGTAATTTAAAGATGAATATTCAAGTGGGGATGTGAAAAAGTTATGGACAAGTGAATATAGCAGCACATATTTTCAATTGTGCCATAGAAACCCAATAAGAAATGAAATGGCAAGAAAAATAAAAAGTTGTCAAAATCTTTTCTTTAAAATAGAAAAATCCCAAAGTGGCCAAGATTTCTAGGATAATTCATCCTAAACTTGTCAAATTTTCAAGCTTTGTCAATAAAATATGAAAATAAACATTCTTATTATAAATAAATCTAAACTAGATGAGAGAACCAAATAAAAAATAACATGTACCAGTGATTTAATTATTTTAGAAGGTCTTTATAAATTAGTGGTGTCAAACTTATGTTTGTTATTCGTTTTCTATTGCATGTTGCTTTTATTCTACTGTCCCACTTCATTTTTGGAGTATTACTTTTGGTAATAGACCCCACATTTTATTAATTCATTTTCCTTTATACTAAATATTATAAAATTAATAGACAAAAGTAAGACTCACATACCACTAAAATTTTTTTACTAATTTTTTATTACATTTCCTAAAACCCATGTCGGGTCAAGTGGGACACATATTGAAGAACGGAGGGAGTAGTTCTTTATCACACAACACATAGTTCTTTATAAGATCATTTTAGTGAAATCTTTTTATAATGACGAAAAAAGATCAAATAATGAAATTCATATAAAATGAAGTGAGATTTAGTGTTTAGTTTGATCTTTAAATTTAGTTCGACATTGAATACAATCCTATTTATGAATTCCTATTTCTAATCATCCTTCAGTTATCATTTATGCCTAAACTTTGCCTATTTTTCTTTATTATACAACATAATATTTGATATAAATAAAACGATCATAAGTAGGCTGCACACGGTACCTGTTTGAAGGGAAAAAAAAATTAAATACAAATGGCAAGTCAATCATGTAGCATCTCCCTCAAAAAAAAGAAAAGAAAAGTGAAGTAAATTAAGGGAGAGGTTTTATTTTTGTTGGGAAATAGTAATAAGTATAAACTGCCATGAATATGATCAAAACCTAATCTCCAATTTTATTAGCTTGTAGTTTGTATGTATAAATAGGTCGATCGTGCATGGGTTATTCGATAACATTGCAGTCTCACATAATTTTGTTTTCTTAGTTATATCATTTCATATCATAATTAATGGCTAAGTTCATTGCAACTCTCTTGCTAGTGATGTTTTATCTCTCTCTTGCCTTAGCAGCGGGTAATGACATTAATATCTCTATTCAAGTTTTGCGATAGCATATTTCTTCAGTACGGTGACGGACAAATCTGTCATTAATATTTTTTATTGACAATGCTTTTAATTATGGATTGTATCCTATGATAATATGTCGGTAACATTGTTTACCGTTAGAAATTTGATGATTAGTGATAAAAATCTTCGCAGGAGAAGATGCCAAATCAAAGCTATGTCAAACGAGTGAGAAACTCACTTGTACAGTGGGGTCGGGAGGAGAATGTGCAGACTATTGCAAAGTGCTTATGATTAGCCGCAGATTAACACTCTTTAGATCAGACTGTGTTGTATCTATTCCAGAAAATGTTACCTATTGCATTTGTTACTATCCTTGTTAATCTAGATGTTCTTTTAATAAATTGATTATAATAACAACTTTTCATTTTAAAGTACATTTCATTCTTCTTTTCGTCGAGAATCCGTTTAAATTTATTTTGTGCCGAATATATTATGTTGGATTCTTGTTTTGACGTGTCTCAAATTTAAATGGGAATATAACAGTATTCAAGTAGCAGATGTGAGAAAATCTGAGAGGAGGAGAGATGAGTTGAGATTGTTTCTGTTCTATGAATTTGTAGGGGAGAGAGAGGAACATTCGACAGTTTAGAGAAGGGAGTGTATAATTCTTTTCATTCCATCCCCTCTATTAAATTGGGATTCTTTGTTGTATACTTGTATTTAGTGGCTGTGTACGTGTAGGAAGAGCAGGGAATATGACTTATAGGAGTACACATGTTTAATTTCAGTGGCCTAAATCTTTTATTTATTTTGGGCCTTTAGTTAAGCAGATATGTGTGGAGTTGGGAGTATACTAGTAATACATATATATGTTACGCGAAATAATTTGATCTATGGACAAAATCATTGTGGTAAAGGTAGTAATGCCAGCGGGGAGTGATCGATTGCTAACTCATTATTTAATTGCTAATTACAACTAATTTAAGTTCATAAGATTTTAGAAAGTGTGTGGTCTACAATTTGTCACGTGTAATTTTCATTTTTATTAATTAAATCGAAAAAGATAAAAAAAAAACTCCAAATTAGGATTTTGGATGAAAATGTCAATATAGTGTTCCGAAAATATCAACACAATGCTTTGAGAATGTGAACACAATGCTTTAAGAATGTTAACCCATTGCTTATATTGACATTCTACTGTATTATATTGACATAATTTATATAGTATGTTGACATTTCTGTTGTACGAAAAAATTAAAAAATTTTGAAATTTTTTTCAAATTTTGACGTCGGAACATATGCATGTAGGATATCGTTGGAATTCTTATAAAATTATCTTTAATTTGATATATGTTATATGAACTTAAAGTTTTGGGATTTCTTTTAAAAGTTAGTTATAACTAATTTTGTAGTTAATTGACATTAATACCTCTATTGATATATTTTGAAATTAATTCTATGACCTTATTGACGTTTTTTGTTGATTGTATTGACATTTCAGGATTTTTTTTTTGATACAAGAGAAAAGCTCAAGCTGAGGGCACAGCGAGCAGATCAGTCGATAACAAACAAACGAATAAAGCAAAAAAGACAACCAAAAACAAAGTAGAAACCTCCACTAATCTGCCACTAACCAAAAACCCATAAGCTAAGCAAAGAAACACTACAAGTCAGCAGCAACCCGACCACGAGCCATTCATTAACAAAAAGCCACACCACCAGCTCAACCAAGATCAAGATACCAACAACAGAAAAGCAGACATCGGAGTAAAAGAAAGAATGAAAAAGTAACAAAACCACAAAAGAGCACACCTCAAATGCCTTCTTCCATCTAGTTCCTTTTCCTTTCAAAGCCTCGCCAGCCTCTAACATCGTTTAAGTTTTCTGCCATTTGTGTAGGGGAAAAAGGGAATCGTGAGCACCAACCCCTCACCCATGTACCAAGTCGCCACAAAAGTCTTCTCTTTTCAAACTCCCAGTTTATTGTGAGGTCTTGGAAAATTGTTCCGGATGTCCCAAATCTTCCACAAGACGAGATAGAACATGGAGATCCATATCTTCTTGTCAAACCTCTTGAAGGGGGCACCACGCCATGAGAGCAACCATGCTTCTGGTCCCTTTGGCAAGCAAATCGATATACTCCAGCAGTCACAGGAAAAATACTATAGTTTCGAGTTAACAATATAACACTCCCCTATGTTATGTTGGATAGGAGGAAATATATTTTTAAATTCTTATATTTAGTTATTAGCTTTTGTCTATTAAGATATCGGAGGAGCTGGGAGTCATTTTAAAATACTGTTTCTTTTCCTTCTTTATAGTTTTTTTTAGTTGGGCTTCTGATTAGTTTATTTTTGTCTGGGCTAGTTCAATATTTTTTCAGTTGGGGGTTAAAAGTATTTTTTTTAGGATAGATTTCTCGGTGATGATTTAAATCCTGAAAATATAAGGACTTTATATTTATGTTCTTTTCTATGAAAGATGATGGATAATTTGAGCACACAGATATAGGACTTTATATTTATGTTCTTTTCTACGAAAGATGATGGATAATTTGAGCACACAGATATATGATGCATGCATCGTTTTTAATTAATTTACTTTGCAAAATCTAATTTTGCACGTCATATTATTTTGAAAAGGGTGAACTTGTGCACGTCGCTTGCGATTGGAACAGAAAGTGATTGAGGAATCAAAGCTCTTGAGGTGGATTTTCTTTTCAAAATAAGAACTATGTCAAAAACATATTTTGTTGTTGAAAAGGAGGTGAAAATGTTTGTCTTGCCATGTTTTTGTGTTTTGATGAACCTATCTGAAGTGGTTTAGCCATGTATGTTTAATCGAATTCGGGTCTAAGTAGGGCCGCAAACCCTGCTCGGACTAGTGTACAACCCGTAGATCGTGCGTTATCTCTTTTGAGTTGACCGGTCTAGTGACTTGGTTCATGACCACGTTCCTTGTCATGTATGTTTAGATATGGTATGGTGATGATGGTGGATGTGGATGTGGATGTGGATGGAAAATGGTTGTGCAACCGAACTTTACAAAAAATATATTTTTAATGTACTAGGATTCTTTTAAATATATTTTAAACATATCAGTGGCACTAAAAAAATATATTTTTAATGTACTAGGATTCTTTTAAATATATTTTAAACATATCAATGGCACTAATCACATATTTCTATCGTATAATCACTTCACATATCCATGCCATATTCCACCATCTATATCAAATAACACGTAATTATATCAGAGTCATATCATATAATCAAATTATTCATTTTATTTAACACCTAGCAAAGAAGCACATAACACATGTAAAATTAAAAGTGTTATTTATACACATCTGACTATAATAAGTAGTTTAATTGAACCCCAAGTTCCACTGGCTACCTCCTTAATCCTTTTATTTCTTCCGCTAAAATCTTCTGCGGTAATATCTCCATGTATTTCTTCTAACTTCCCCTCCTGTTTCTCCTTCTCCATTATCAACTACTCTTTCAATTTTTTCTTCTTTCTTTTCTCCGATATTTTCTTTTTCTTAATACTCTATCATTTTCTTTATTTCTATTTTCTTAGAGACAAATTCTACTGCGTAAAACAAACCTTCCGTCCGTTGTATGCATATATCTATATATATGGATAGTACTTTAACATATTAATCTTAGCTATTAGATATAGCCTTGATGGATCACCAAAATACACATGTAGGGATGCTTAGCTATTCAATATTACAATACTCCACGTGCATGCATTAAAATATTACTCTCTTCGTCTCATAAAAATTGATATAAAACTTTTGGGCACGGAGATTAAGAATTTATATTAAATAAATAGGAGAGATGAAAAAAGTATGAAAGATAAGAGAGAGTAAAGTAAATGATGGAATAAAGTAAGAGTGATTAGATGTTTTGTCTTTTGTTAAAAAAGGAAATGACTCAACTTTATTGGGACGGACTAAAAAAGAATATGACTCAACTTTTATGGGACGGAGGGAGTACTATTGTACATGTATATTTATAATATGACTAGGAAAATTTGGACAACTACTAATAAAATTTCATATATTACGTACATGTATTACTTGATATAGTTGGTTAGGCAGTTGTCTATTTTTATGCATTTGGAGCATGAAATATTTTATGTATAAATATAGAATTTATTTGTATACATCGACTATACTTTTAATATCTACTTTCTTGATAATTTTCAAGCTCTATACTATTATAAGTACTTATTATTGTTAGAATTATTTTCTATTTTAATGTTATAAGTACTTATATATTCAACTATCATCTTATCAACTAATATATCTTCTATGACACACTTAATATTTCTATAGTACAAAGGACAATATAATGTGCAATGACAATAAAATATGCTAATATGCAAAATAATGTATGTTTCGGGTTAGGGATGCCACACAACCCGTAGATCGTGCGCTATCTCTTTTGAGTTGGCCGGTCTAGTGAATTGGTTCATGGCAACGTTCCTTGTCATGTACTCCCTTCGTCAACAAACAATAAATCACTTTTGTCATTTTGGGACGTCCACAAAAAATAGATCACTTTCTTAAAATGGAAAATTATCTCTTATACTTTTCCCACTTTTTCTTCCTTCTCTCATACTTTACTCACTCTTTCTCCCTATCTCTCTTACTTTACCTACTTTTTCTCCCCCTCTCTCTTACTTTACCAATTCTACATTAAAACCCGTGCCATACACAAAGTGATCTATTTTTTTGGATGGAGGGAGTATGTTTAGATATGGTATGATGATGGTGGATGTGGATGGAAAATGGTTGTGCAACCGGACTTTACGGAAAATATATTTTTAGTGTACTTGGGTTCTTTTAAATTAAAAACCCCCAAGATCACTCTTTATGGCTTTGACAAACTGAATTTTGGCATGTGTCCACTGAGTGCAAGTACGTACTTAGCCCTGTATATTTTTTTCTTAATACATATTAAGCAGCGACTGACGTTGAGGATGTTGAGCAAAGTGCATGGATAATTATGTCTTGTTTAGTATTGCTGGATATGTTGTGTCTTCATACTCGGCATTATTCAATTTCTAGAACGCTTATGCTAAGGGCCTTTTTCATTAGAATTGTTTTATCGTTGTGATTCTAACCTTTTTTAAAATCGTTTACGATCCAGTCTTTATTTTCTTAGAGTTGGTATTTTGTTGAGATGATATTATGTCGTTTTCTAAGTTATTTCAGTTATTTAAATGATTTGGTCAAATATGTATGTTTCCCCCTTCCCTTCCCGCTTCTTTAACCTTCCCCTAGTCGCGATCTATCGTATTTTCTATCCTTAGAAAATGCAGACGTGAGATAAGAAAGCAATCAAAATCTTTTCTTCAAAATAGAAAACCCCAAAATGGTCAAGACTTCTAGGATAATTCATCATAAAATTCTAAAATTTTCAAGCTTTGTCACTGAAATCTGAAAATAAACATACTTATTATAAGTAACAAAAGTTTTTTTTTTTGCCGACTCCAAAAATCTCAAACTACATAAAATAGGACGTAACAAAAGTCTAAACCAGATGAGAGAACCAAATAAAAAATAAAACAAGTACTAGTGATTTAATTATTTTAGAAGGTCTTTTTAATTTGGGGAGTCAACTTATGTTTTTTAATTATTTTCTATTGCATGTTGCTTTTATTCTATGGATCCCACGTTTTACTAACTCATTTCTCATTATATAAATATAAAATTAATAGATAAAAGTAGGACTCACATAAAATAAATTCTTTTAACTCACTTTTCTTTACATTTCTTAAAAACTTGTGTTGTGTCAAAGTGGGAGTAGTTCATTATTACACAACACATAATTTATTATAAGATCATTTTAGTTCAGTCTTTATTGCAATGAAGTAAAACAATAAAATAATGAAGTTCATATAAATAAAGTAAAACGATCTAAAAATGAAATATATCATTTGCTTGATTTATTTTATCCACTGGATTAGAAAAATGCAGGACTAAGAGTTGATCTTTAGTTCGATCTTTAAATTTAGTTAAACATTGAACACAATTCTATTTATGAATTTCTATTTTTAATCATCCTCATTCCTCCGGTTATCATTTATGCCCTAAACTTTGCCTATTTTTCTTTAGGAAAATATTTTAGAGACATAATGTCTCCAAGCCATAATGCTATAATGAGGTTAAAATAGTCATTTTAGATTGTTTTAGATTTTTATTTAAATTTATGTTTTGTACATATACCATACTACCCTTATGCATACGAAACATTTATTTATATTTAAAAATTACTCACTTAGGAAAATTGTGTATATTTATGGATGACTTGATTTAAGCAAATATATACTCAAATCTTCTCACCAATCTCTCATAAATTTCCAAACAACTTATCACGTAGGTATAGTTTATTTAAATTCATTACATAAATATGCTTTTGAATTATTCTTTCTAACTTCACATAATATTAGTTTATTTAAATTTAATTTAATATAATGAATTAACCTTTATTTAAATAATACTTTATACAATATTTTTAAAATTCTAAACTTATAGGCATTTAATAGATTTAATACTCAATCTTAGTTTTATTTTTACAAAACATTATTGAATCTGGAATTTATACTTACTAATAAAACAATTTGATGCCAATGACTATTATCCTTTCATTAGATGATAATAAGTACAATATATAACTAGGGATGTCAATTGCGCTAACCCGCTCGGGTTCGGGCCAATCCACTCGGGTTGTCGGGCTATTTGGATACAGGTTATTCGGGCTGTGAATTTTTCGGGTTATAAATTTTCGGCCATAACCCTAAATGTTCGGGCCAATAGTAATCTTATATGTTACTACTTTCTATCCAATCCAATATTCTAAATTATTAAAAAGCAGATTGTCGCAAATAGTAAAGTATTATCTAAGTGATCAAGAGAAAGAAAATAATAGCAATTGAAAATTGAAACAAAATAGATAAATATATCGTTTAGTTAATAGCACACATGAATCTAACTACAATTAAATGGAAATCATGCATTTCATAATTACTTCTTTATATCAGTGTTGTATTTAATATTGATATTACCAAATATACTTCATATAAGTATATAATCCAAAATTTTAATTATATTTTTATATTAAATGCTCCACCCGTGGGCTAACCCGCAACCCACCCGGGCCAGCCCGTATGACCCGCCGACCATAATGGATTAGCCCGTGTAGCCCGCTTTTGAATATGGGTTGCGATTTTTCGGCCCTAACCCTATGATTTTACCTGGTAATTCGGGTCGACCCATGGGTTTTGGGCTAGATTGACATCCCTATATATAACTGATAAACTCATGTTTTAGTCGGTTTAATTGGTATGTTGAGGTGCTTAATGTTGAGTTTCGATGCTTGATGTGTCTATTTCCAGCCAATTAACCTATCTTTTGGAGTTTCATGTGTTTGTGAGTGTTCTAGGATAAGTAGATAAAAAAAGAAGCAAAAATCCGGCCAATTGTGGATAGGAGCCTGGCAGGGCCTCTAAAGGCTACACCCGGCCGGGTGAGTTTCACCCTTATTAATTCTACCCGGCCGGGTAGGACTTGCAGAACATAAGGGATCCGGAAAACGACACCCGGCCGGGTGAATTTACAGCACAAATATTCCACCCGGCCGGGTATTCTGAAGACGGCGTTAAGATTCCAGAAAGGGGTCTGAAATGGTCACCCGGTCGGGTGGATTTACAGCACTAAAATTCTACCCGGCCGGGTCAGTCAGTTTGACGGGTTTGACTTCTGAAAACGCGATTTTTGACGAAAAAAATCAAGAGAAAAGGCTAGGTTTGGATTGGACGAGAGGCATTCGACACTTACCGCTTCCATCACTCACAGACACCCCCAAGAACACTTCTAGAGAGAGAATTGAAGATTGAAGACTCCAAATCGGAAGATTGAAGACTTCACTCCATAGATTCGTTCCACAGGAGTTCTTAGTATCTATCTTTCATGTTTTTGTTCGGATTCTTTGTGTTAAACTTAGTTTTCTTCATGAACATGAGTAGCTAAACACCTTTTGTAGAATTCTTGGTGAAGATGCATTAATTTCATAGTTTTTATCCATATTAACTTGTTCTTACCTTGCTCTTGTAGTTATTTGATTATTCTTGGGTTTATTCCTTTCAATTGCTTGATCACCACTTGATTGTGTAGGATTAATTAAATTAATCGGGAGATGAAATAATTAATCTGGAAATAGGAATAGTTCACACCGTAATGCAATAAAACTCGGGACAGTTGAGGTTTTGAGTGAGGTCTTGGACCTAATCGAGCTTTTGGGAGTTAGGGGTTTTAGGATTAGAAGGGGACTTCAATCCTAGCACCTAATCTACAGGTTTCTCACCCCGGGAGGGGGTTTAATCTATAATTGTGGTCGACTTAGTAACTCTAGAGACACCAAAAGGTAAGACAATTTGATTGGATAAGAGCTTGGAATTGTGCATCGGATCCTTGAGTTCTACATTTTTCTCCATATTATCTTTTCACTCCGTGTTTACTTGCTTTTATTTATTTACTTGTTCCTTTTATGCTTTTCGTAGTGTTAGAACAAAACCAAACATTTCCTGATTCTCTAGATAGTAGTCAACATTTGTTCGTGGTACTTAAGTTGATACGAGTTTGTCTCTGTGGGATACGATACTCTTGCTTGCTAATTGCTACACTAGCCCCGTACACTTGCGGGTATCACTTGTGTTAAAATAAGTTGAGTCAATAACATAGGTATACTACTAGTATTTTATAATTTAGAATTTTAAATATTATTTAATAAATAAAAAAATTGATGTGAATGACTATACTATTTCGTTTGACGATAACAAGAAAATAAGTATATGAACGCAGGTATTCATGTTTATGACTAAGAATTTTAATAATTATTTAATACTAATAAAATAATTTGATGCGAATGACTATAACTATTCCTTTGGATGATAACACTAAGAGATTAAGTATGTATGTGCTTTTAGTCATTTTTATGACTTAGATTTTAATAATTATTTAATACTACAAATAAAATAATTTGATGCGAATAATTATTACTATTTCGTTAGATGTTAGAAATTAAGTATATATACATATGTACTCGTTTTTATGACTTGGAATTTTAATAATTATTTAATACTAATAAAATAATTAGATGTGAATGACTATTACTATTTCGTTGGACGATAACACTAAGAAATTAAGTATGTATATGCATGTAGTCATTTTTATGACTAAGAATTTTAATAGTTATTTTATAGTAAAACTAATAATATAATTTGATGCGAATGACTATTATTATTTCGTTAGATGATAACAATTAAAAATGAAGTGTATGCACATAGTAGTCGTTTTTATAACTTAGAATTTTAATAATTATTTAATACTTTCTTAAAAAATAATTATTTAATAGAGTACTAATAAAATAATTTGATGTGAATGACTATAACTATTCCGTTGGACGATAACACGAAGAATTTAAGTATATATGTGCATGTTGTCATTTTTAAGACTTAGAATATTAATAATTATTTAATAATAATAATATAATTTGATGCGAATGACTATTACTATACCGTTGGATAATAAGACTAAGAATTAAGTATGTATGTTTATGTAGTCATTTTTAAGACTTAGAATTTTAATAATTATTTAATACCACTAAGAAAATAATTTGATATAATTATTACTATTTCGTTGGATGATAACAATTAAAAATTAAGTGTATATACATGTAGTCATTTTTATGATTTAGAATTTTAGTAATTATTTAATACTAATAAAATAATTTAATTCGAATGATTATATATTACTATTTCGTTGGATGATAATACTAATAAATTAAGTATGTATATGCATGTAGTCATTTTTATGATTTATGGAGTGACAAATTAATATATTTGAGATTTATGCAATTTAGTCTCGTTAGTTTTGATTGAGTATATTTAGATTATTGAGTATATTTTGATAAAAGAGTGTAATTTGGTGAGTTGACTTTTGATATGAATTTGATTGATTATTTAGATAAATGATATAATAAATGAATTGTCTTTCCTTTTATAATTTAAAATAAGGGTATATTAGTCCATGTAATAATTTGGTTTATGGCAAAGTGACATAGGGGTATTATGTCTTGGAGGCATTATGTCTCTAAATCATCACTCATTTCTTTATTATGCAATATAATATTTGATATAAATAAAACAATCATAAGTAGGCTGTACACGGTACCTGTTTGAAGGAAAAAAAATTAAATACAATGGTAAGTTAATCATGCAGCGTCTCCCTCAAAAAAAGAAAGAAAAAGAAAAGTGAAGTAAATTAAGGGAGAGGGTTTTTCAGTATCTCCCTCAAAATAAAGAAAAGAAAATTGAATTAAATTAACCCTCAAAATAAAGAAAAGAAAATTGAAGTAAATTAAGGAAGAGGTTTTATTTTTGTTAGGAAATAGTAATAAGTATAAACTGCCATGAATATAATTAAAACCTTATCCCCAATTTTATTAGCTCGTAGTTTGTATAAATAGGTCGTGCAAGGGTTACTCGATTACATTGCAATTTCACAAAATTTTGTTTTCTTAGTTATATCATTTCATATCATAATTAATGGCTAAGTTCATCGCTACTCTCTTGCTAGTGATGTTTTATCTCTCTCTCTCCTTAGCAGCAAGTAAGGACATTAATATCTCTATTCAAGTTTTGCGATAGCATATTTTGTCAGTACGGTGACGGATAAACCTGTCACTACTATTTTTTTAATGACAATGCTTTTAATTATGGATTGTATCTATGATAATATGTCGATAACAACTGGTTAGCATTAGAAATTTGATGATTAGTGATAAATCTTCGCAGGAGAAAATGCTGTCCCAAGGGTTTGTCAACTGAGTACGAAACTCACTTGTACAGTGGGGCCGGGAGGAGAATGTGCAGACTATTGCAAAGCGCATATTAGCCCATTAACACCCTATAAATCAGACTGTCTTGTATCGGTTCCAGAAAATGTTACCTATTGCAATTGTGACTATCCTTGTTAATCTCGATGTTCTTTTAATAAATTGATTATGATAACAACTTTTCATTTTAAAGTACATTTTATTCTTCTTTTCGTCGAGAATTTCTTTAAATTATTTTGTGTTGAATATATTGTGTTGGATTTGTGAATGTAAATATTGTATTTGCATTAAGAATATTCATCACAACTTCACAATATATACAAGGATTTCTAAACTAAACAAGGAAAGAGATAAATCAAGGATTGATACAATCCCTTGATAAAAGGCTATTAATAATACAATCAGAGACTTAAATCATTGCATTATTTTATGCTATCATCCCCCCTCAAGCAAGAAGTCGGATGAGGTCCAACGCGTAGCTTGTCTCTGAAAAATTCAAATAAAGGACGATGGAGAGCTTTTGTGAAAATGTTTGCAAGCTGTAAGTCTGATGATACAAATTGAGTCTCTAGCTGACCAATTGAAACAAGCTCCCTAACAAAATGGAAGTCAATATCAATGTGCTTAGCACAATTATGAGAACTCGGATTCTGACTGAGAAAGATAGCACTATCATTATTTGAATAAAAAGTCGGGCAAGAAGACAGCTGGACTTGAAGCTCACGAAGAAGTTGGAGCACACACACCATTTCAGAAGTTGTATTTGCAAGAGCTCGATACTCGGATTCACAGCTAGAGCGAGAGATCGTGGGTTGTTTCTTGGCACTCCAAGATACTAGATTACCGCCAAGGAAAATAGAATAGCCATAAGTAGATCGTCTAGTTTCAACACAATGAGCCCAATCGGCATCAGAATATGCAACAAGAGAAAACGAAGAGCTACGTGTAAAACTTAAGCCAAAGGCTGGAGTGTGTTTTACATAGCGAAGAATTCGTTTTACCGCTTGAAAATGAGCAACGGTAGGATGTTGAAGATGCTGACTAACAAGATTTACTGCAAAAGATAAATCAGGACGAGTAATTGTCAGGTACTGCAACGATCCAACTAATGATCGATATAAAGTAGGATCCTCAAATGGCTGGCCGTCCGTTGAAAGTTGGCAACCTGCAACCAAGGGTGTAGAGACAGGTTTTGACTCTTCAAGAGATGCTCGCTGAAGGATATCACGAGCATATTTAGCCTGATTCAAGAAAATACCAGAAGAAGTATAAGTGACTTCAAGACCCAAAAAATAACCAAGTTTTCCAAGGTCAGTGATGGCAAATTCTTGATGAAGCCGAGAGATGAAAGATTTCAAGTCATCATAAGAATTTCCTGTCAGAATTATATCATCAACATAAACCAAGAGATATATAGTGGATGAGCCACGATTATAGATGAACAGTGAGGGATCAGAACGACTACAGAAAAATCCAACGTGTACAAGAAAATCACTGAGTCGTTGATACCACGCAAGAGGATCTTGCTTTAGACCATATATCGCCTTTTTAAGACGGCATACATGGTTTGGAAATTGAGGTTCTATAAAACCAGGGGGCTGTTCCATATATACTGGTTTGGATAGAACGCCGTTCAGGAAGGTATTTTGGACATCCAACTGATGTAGAGGCCAATTATTGGAAACAGCAATGGATAACACTACTCGAATTGTAGAAGCACGAACAACAGTACTGAAAGTATGACAATAATCAAAACCCGGAAGTTGTGTAACGCCTTGTGCAACAAGACGAGCTTTATAGCGATCTAGAGAGCAATCCGCCTTGAATTTCGTTCAAAAAACCCATTTGGATCCCACAACATTTACATCTTTAGGACGAGGAATAAGATCCCAACTGTCCTTGAGAGCCATGGCAGAAAGTTCCTGCTTTAGAGCTTCAACCCATTCTGGTCTTTTTAAGGCAGACTTGATTCCACGAGGTGTAATCACCGTAATGAGAGCTTGAAATAAACGAGTACATGCGTAATTTGGTATGTACTTTGGCTTGATGATACCTGCATGTGCTCGAGTTTGCATAGGATGAGTAGAAGATACTCTTGGTGGAGGGACAATTGGATTCATCTCAATTGGTGGAGGAACAGGTGGATTCATCTCAATTGGTGGACCGGGCTCAATGATAGGATCGAGAGTTGACTCATTAACATGTTGATTGTTGATATCGGGCTCTTCTTGGTTGGGTCGTGACTGTGTCTCGTGTGGAATAGCAGGCAGCTCATGAGTGTTGATAGTAGGCTCATCTTGGTTGGTGTGTGACTGTAATCTAGAAAGTAGAGTCGGCTCATCACATAGATTTCAAGAACTTGGTTGAGGAGCCGAATCAGGATTTACATTTGGGAGCTGCAATTTCAATTGACCATCCAATCGCATTGGTTTAGTAAATTTCGAGATAGGAATAAATTGAGAGTTGTACCTGTCAGGGGACTTAGAGAATGGAAAAGATGACTCATCAAATTTAGCATGACGAGATATATAGATGTGGAAAGTCGAAGGATCGTAGCACCGAAACCCTTTGTGCGAGCTACTGTAACCCAAAAAAATACAAGCTCTACTCCGTGGCTCAAACTTGTTTGTAGTGTAGTCTCTCAGACATGGATAAACCCTACAGCCAAACGGATGAAAGTGTGCAAAGTTTGGAACAGTTAAGAATAATAACTCAAAGGGTGATTTTCCATCTAACACCTTCGAGGGCAAACGATTTATAACATATACGGCAGTACTAAAGGCTTCCATCCAAAATTTCATAGGAGTAAAGGAATGAAATAACATTGTAAGACCTGTTTCAGTAACGTGCCTATGTTTACATTCCACTCGTCCATACAGTGCAGGCGTATATGGAGATGAAAATATATGGTGTATGCCCGACTCCTGGAATAACATTTGCACCTTTTTATTGGTAAACTCTGTGGCCCCCATCACTGTGAAAAGTTTTAATATGACTAGACAACTGATTTTCAACAAAAGCCTTAAAACTAAAGTAGCATTTCATAGAAATCAGATTTTTGTCTCAATGGATATAGACATGTAAATCTGGAATAATCTTCCACAAAAATAACATAATAGCGAAATCCAAATTCAGAGTTAATCGGCACAGGGCCCAATAAATCACAATGCATAATGTCTAAAATAGAAGACGATCGTAGAAGACGATCATTTTTCATCACGAACAAAAGGTAATCGATGACTTTTAGCTTTCTCACAAGCGTCGCAAATCATTGGTTTGGGTAACAAAGCACTAACAGATATGCTCCCAATTTTATGTAAAAAAGAAATTACATCAAATACAACATGACCAAGCCGAGAGTGCCACATACAAAAGATGCTTTAGGCGGACGAGCTGCAACCAGAGCTGACTTAGTATCATCTAACACGTACAGACCATCCCTACGACTGCCTTGAGCCAGAATGTGTTGATTTTCCCGATGCTGAATTTTGAAGCAATTATCAGTAAAAACCACATCAATAGGTAAATCAGTAGTTAATTTGCTCACTGAAAGCAAGTTTTTAGTGAGTCCGGGAACAACTAACATCTCAGACAGATGAATAGAATTATTCAAATAACAAGTGCCAATATGAGAGATAGGTAATAAGGCACCATTACCGACTACAACTGAATCTGAACCTGTGTATGACGTAGATGAGTGGAGTTGCGCCAGAGTAGGAGTCATGTGCGCTGATGCACCTGTGTCTAAGTACCAGTCAGAGATAGGAGGATCAGAGGCAATACTCGATGCGGAGAAAGCCTCAGCAATGTTGGCCACATGTGTGGCAGTAGCAATCTCACGATTGCATCGATCGGGACAAACGTTGGCATAATGGCCGGTTGTCCTGCATATTTGACAGTGAGGCTGGCGCTTTTGGCTAAAACCACCACGACCACTCTTTTTCGGACCAGAAGCGCGACCACGAGACATTTGGTTATTAGAAGACCGAGAGTATGTGTGTGCGGTGAAAGCAACTGGGACGACATGTTTGGTTCAAGTGTTTGTTGAAACATGTCCCAAGCTTCAGCATTGTTGAGAAGATCAGAAAAGGATGGTAATGGGGACATAGCCATTTGAGTTGCTGAGAAGCTAGAGAAGTCAGAGCTAAGTCCTTTTGTAACGCCCCGGAATTTCATTCCTTTCTTTCGAGATAAATCGGATTTATTAGCTTATCTAATGTTGTTTAGAAGTGGTGTAATCGTACTTCCCTCGATGTATTTTCGACTTTTGGATAATCTAAGTATTTTATGTTGGGAAAGATAAAGTGCAAGGAAATATTAATTCAAGGATAAGAGTAGAGAAAATACTTTTATTAGAAAAGTGAGGAAATGCACATGTGTATACTAAAGTACAACAAATTGGATTCAAGCACATGGGAGACCCTTCTCAAAGTGGAAAAAATAATGGTGGCTAGTTCTACTCTACGGAAATTGTAGTAGCTAAACTCAGGATAAAAACTAAGTTTGCTTTGATCAAAGGAGCTGCAATTCAGGATCTTCTCTTCTCTCCCCATCCTTCTCGATTCCACCCTCACCATGCTCCAAATGTGGCGACCTATTCCTGCAAGTCAAGCACCAAAAGGGGTTAGTGTTTTCCTCAGCCAAAAAGGTAAAGTCTTGGACCTTCATCAAAATAGTAAAGATGCCAAGTATGCTATGTCCCCATCAAACAATCAGCCAAGTCTAAGAAAAAGGACAAGAATCAAGATATCCTCATATCTCTCCACTAGAATCTGAGATGATAGAATCTTCCATGAGAAGTCATCGCCTAAGCCCACAATAGAGTAGGCAGATTCTCTTCTTCCATCATCCAAGGCTGGAGAAACAGCCAAGATACTAGCCTCCAAGATATGCACAAGAATAGGCATGGAAACGTACTTACAAGCTCAAAAGAGGTAGAGCTGGCAGCCCCAAAATAGGAGTCTTTGCCTCCAAGTCTCAAGCACAAACAACCAAGGATAGAGCACTATATAAGCAGTCTCATCTCCCTTCTCCTCCCCACAAAATCGACACTCCAAACTCACATAAAGTCAAAGAATACAGCAAGGAAGGGAGGAGGAGCAAGGAGGAGATTCTGAAGCAGGACATCAGTCCCATCCAAGAGGATTCATCAAACTTAGGTAACACCACAACCAGAGCATTGCATCATGATAGCAAGAACATAGAGAACATAGAAATAGGCCAACAATCAGTTAGCATAGCCACTGCCAAGAAAAAAGTCACAAGTAGAATATGCCCACAAATAGTTGTTCAAGCATAACAATGTTTAAGCTTCAAAGTAGAGACAACAAGGATCAATCCCAGTAGGCTCTCCAAAATTTAGATCATGGAATTTTAAATACTCCAACAAGATCATATGTAATACCAACAGTCACCAATCTACCATAACTCGAAGAAATTGAGTAAAGGGGGAAAGGGGCTTAGCTTAGGCGACGGACTGCCTGGCATCGAGCAAACGCCGACGTGAGGCCGCGGCGGAGAAGGCGGCGCTGCAGGAGCAGCAGCGCGAGGACGGAGACGGCAGAGCAGCAGCTGGCGAGGCGGTGAGTTGCTGGAGCGCGGAGGTGAGGCGACGCCTCCTTCCACCACGGCGACTCCGTCTGAGAATGCGGAAACTCCGCGATGATCTCGCCGAAGACAAAAGAGAGTAAAAATGAGTTGAGGGGAAACCCGATCCGTTAAAAAGAAAGGTTACTCCGTGCGTGGAATCTCCGGCGGACGGCGTGAGACCGTCGGGAGTGACGATTTTTGCCGAGAAAGAGGAGGAGAAGAGCTGCTGTCCCGATTTTCTAATTTGGGGATTTTGTTGTTGAAATTAAAAGTAAAGTGTTAAGAAAATAGAGGGGTTGACCGAGATGGTGGAAGGGAGCCCATATTTTGGGCTTTGATTTAAGAATTGGGCCAAGCATATTATTTTATTAGGATGGGCCATGGTTGGATTAAAAAGAAAAAGAGGAGTCCGATAGAGGAATGAAGGGATTGGGCTTGTTCCATTTAATTAAGGGATTAGCTTTAAGGATTGGGCCAGGGGCTGCACGTAATTTATTTTGGTGACTACTGAATTATTCTAGTTGGACCAATTAATTTACTTTGGGCTAGAATTAATTATGAAAGTGAGCTTATTGCTCGAAGGTTAATGGATTAATTCACGGATGAATTACTAAGTTCCAAATATGGGAAAAGATGTAGTTAGGGACGCGAAAGCCGACCGGCGTCGCCCCGCGACGCCATGGGCGGCCTTAAGAAAATTCAAAGAAAAGATTTAAGGAGGGATTTTCCAAGAATCCATATTAAATGCTCAAGTAATTATTTTAAAGATAATGGAATTTCTCCGAACTTAGTGAAGTGAGTGAATAAATCCTACAACTTAGTGAAGCCCGAGAAAGGATTAGAGATCCTATGAGACCAGACTAAGGATATAGGTGTTATGCCATAGGGTGCATGCATTCTTTCTAAAGAGAAATAGTTCAAGTACTAATTAGCGTGTTACGCTATTTATTTTCAAAGGATAAACTGCTCAAGGGCAAGTGAGGCCAACGCAAATAATTGAATTAAGGAATAAGCATACCAGGTGGGCTTTCTTTTAATATCCAGCACACTAGTGCGGATATAAATCAAATACTTGCGAAATTATGAAAAATCATCTTTTCTCAAAATTGAGCTATGATTCTTTTTCAAAATTGTTGTCATGCCATAAATGTTTTGTTTTGATGAATGAGATTGAATGTCATGGAATTGAATGTCATGGAGTGGAATGGATTTACAAACGGAATGGATTTATGGATGGAATGGATTCATGAATGGAATGGATTCACGAATGGAATGGATTTATGGATGGAATGGATTCACGGATGGAATGGATTCACGAATGGAATGGATTGATGAATGCATGGAATGGATTTATGAATGGAAATGGATTTATGAATGAATGATGAAAGAACCTAGTCTGTAGTCGAACTTTTAGCTCACAAAAGAACTTAGTAAGCTCGGGCCTTTTAAGAAAACCCCCGTGTGTTACTATGATGGCTTGACAACTATATAATGTATGTTTTGTTTTCGGCACGTGTCCACTGAGTACTCCTGTACTCAGCCCTGCATGTATTTATAAATGTGCAGGTTGAACGTCAAGAGGATGGAGTGATGATCGGAGTCGATGTTATCAAGTTGATCTCCCAACGATTCGTGTCTTCATACACGAAGTCGTTTAGCAAGGACTTATTCCGCCGTGCTTTTAGAATTATATAACCTCACCATCAACTCTGATTTATTTGAGGAGATGTCTATTCTGTTTTCAAGACCGTGTAATGAAATACTTGGCTTCTATGTTATCAATTGACTTGGCCTTGTGAAATTCTCAAGTTCTAGCTCTTTTCTTTTCCTCGCTTCTTTAATCCCTCTTATTAGTCGCGGTTTACCCGCTTTCGCTATCCTTAGCAAAATGCGGTCGTGACACCTTTCATAAATAGATGGATTTTTTCTGTTTCATCAACGAATCGCCCAATTGCAGATAATTGATCGCAAACGAGTTTGAAATCTCGTCCAAATTCAGAGACCGAGCGACCTCCTTTCTTGATGGACTGAAGTTGTCCTTTTAGACGGAGTTCTCGAGCCTTAGATTGATGACTAAAAGTGTGCTCTAGTGTGAGCCAAACAACGCAAGCGGTGGTACAGCCGATCACCACGGACATTGCTTCCTCGGACAAGGAAGAGAATATGAGACTGACAAGTCTCTGATCCTCAACACGCCAAGATTGGTATGGTGGATTTGGTGTTGAGTTTCCGTCAGCGACCACGTCAGTCGGTGGTGTTGGACGTGATCCATCAATTAGGCTAATAAGCCCTTGACCAATGAGAAGTGGGTAGATTTGGCTTCTCCACAATAAGTAGTTTGTTGATGATAATTTAATAGTGAGCATATGGATTAAAGTACCATATGGCAATGTATCAGAAGAGAGGTTTGAAGAAGAAGCCATGGCTTAAGGCCTATGAACTGAGGAAGAGCAGCAGAGAAGGTAGAGCGAGAAGAGATTTGGGTTTCAGTATCTTAAGCTGATACCATGTGAATGTAAATATTGTATTTGCATTAAGAATATTCATCACACACTTCACAATATATACAAGGATTTCTAAACTAAACAAGGAAAGAGATAAATTAAGGATTGATACAGTCCCTTGATAGAAGGCTATTAATAACACAATCAGAGACTTAAATCATTGCATTATTTTATGCTATCAGGATTCTTGTTTTGATGTGTGTCAAATTTAAATAGGAATATAATATTAAAGTAGCAATGTCTTTTTAACATAATCTTCCCTTTATTGTTAAAGTCAAAAAGATTATGAACATTTAATATAGCACAAATTTACAGTTGTGATAGAAATCCATTTTTTTTATGAAACAACAAATGCTCAATACTACTGTGGCGAGCTAAAGTACGATAGCTAAAACATTCTAATAATATATGAAATGGTAGGAAAAATAAACTTGCTCAAAATAATTACTTTTAAATAGAAAAAGAATACCATAAAATGTGATTTAGTCACACTTAACTCATACATGCAGAGCGTAACTATCACAAAATTGGCGTTAATAGTAAATTATGAATTATCCCTCATCAATAATTAATAAGAATAAAATTTCCATAAAAATATTTTACGATGCTACCCCTCATCAATAGTAACTTTTTGTTTTTCACCTTAATTTTGCGGTGCAACTTTTAAATTTCTAATTCATTTACCCATCTTAAAAAATAAGAAAAAAATTGTCTTAAGGACATTCGATGTGCTAGATTTATACGAGACAATTATTAAATAACTAGTATGAATAAATAACAATACGTAATTTAGAAAGTTATGATAATTATATTATAGTTAGAATAACCAGTCTACTTATGTTGATAACAATACGTAATTTAGAAAGTTATGATAATTATATTATAATTAGAATAACCAGTCTACTTATGTTGATTCACTTTAAGATATGATGTTAGTCAAACTTATAGGTTCATAATATATGATACTCCCTCCGTCCCGGCTAAGATGACACATTCCTTAGACGGCACGGGATTTTAGAAGTTATTGGTTAATGTGTTTAATTGGAGAGAGAAAAGGTGGGTGAAAGTATTAAAATAGAGAGAGAGAAAGATGAATATTTTAATAGGGGTCAGAAAAGTGGTTGGGTGTATTAATTGGAGAGAGAAAGTTTTCAAAAAAAGAAATGTATCATTTTAGTTGGGACAAACTAAAAAGGAAAACGTGTCATAAGGAGGACAATACAAATTTTAGAAAAGTAATTATCCAAGACTTCTAGGATATGTGAATCAATTTTAAATTTCTAAAAATTTTCAAGCTTTGACAAAAACATGTAAATAAACATACTTACAATCATCGACAAATTAAAAGGTTAGTTTACAATATGCTGGCCTAGTGCTAAAGTACACAAAGCCCGGTGCCAAATATTTCGGACTTGAGTTTATCGTCAACTCACGTCCTTTAAATTTGTTTATTTATTAATATATATATATATATATATATATATATATATATATAGGGCCTTGTTAGGTTAAGATTATTTAGCTAAATTGAGATATGAGATGCAATATGGGCCACTCATCCAGAATATTTGTGAAATGTCAACAGCATGTAGTTTATGTCAACAGAGGGGCATAATTGTAATTTTATTAATTTTTTTTATTAATTAAATTTTTTATTAATTTTTTTATTAATTTTTTTTTTAAAAAAAAGTTCATTTTTTTATTATTATTTTTTTTTTTAATTTTTTTTTTCAACTATATGTACAATTCATGTCAACTACACATCAAATGTCAACAACTTTATTCAATAAATACTATTTGACATGAATTGTACATGTAGTTGACATTATATTGTGTAGTTAACATGAATTGTATATGTAGTTGACATGGATTGTACACATAGTTGACATTATATGTGTGTAGTTGACATGAATTGTGTGTTTGGTTGACATGGATTGTACACATAGTTGACATTATATGTGTATAGTTGACATGAATTGTATATGTAGTTGAAAAATAAAAATTTTAAAAAAATAAAATTTAAAAAAAATAAAAATTAAAAAAAACGAAAAAAAAATTAAAAAAAATTAAAAAAAATTTTAAAAAAAATTTAAAAATTAAAAAAAAAATTAAAATTTTTTTAAAAAAATTAATAAAAAATTAAAATTAAAAATTAAAAAAAATATTTATTGAATAAAATTTACTATGATATTACCATTCCGCCCTTTCATAATTAATTAATCTAAAGATATTTTCCATGTGGAAAAATCTAGACCACTCATTTAATAAAAATGAGTGACTAATATTGCATCTCAATTCTCAATTAGCATAAAAAATCTCAATTGATCACAATCTTATATATATATATATATATATATATATATATATATATATATATATTATAGGCAGATGATCAAAATAAGAATGCATTTAAATCCAGAAATGCAGCCCAAATCTTGGCCATAGGATTAGATGATCTAATGGTTAATAATTAACCAAAAACACGAAAGGTCATAATTAAGCAGTTTTAGGTCATATTAAAATATTTGAGTTTATGTCATGTTAAGATCATTTTAGGTCATGCTTTGTTAGCATGACCTAAAAATAAACTAACTATGACCTAAAAATGCCTTACGTATGACCGTGTTCTGCATTTCTGTATTTAAATCTGGTCTTCATAGATCAAAACCCATATAGGGAGATGATCAAAACAAGTATGTGTTTAAATCCAGAAATGCAGCCCAAATCTTGGCCCTAGGATTAGATGATCTAATGGTCAATAATTAACCCAAAACACGGAAGGTCATAATTAAGTAGTTTTAGGTCACATTATAAGATTTGGGTTTATGTCATGTTAGCATGACCTAAAAATAAACTAACTATGACCTAAAAATGTCTTACGTATGACCGTGTTCTGCATTTCTGTATTTAAATCTGGTCTTTATAGATCAAAACCCTATATATATATATATATATATAGATGTGATTATATCATAACCCCCAAATCACATAATAACTCTATAACCAAATCTGGACCACACATATTTGATAATCTTGTGGTTGAGATTCAAACTTAGATTTACTTCATAAAAAAGGCGCAGAGGGGTAAAAATGTAATTTCATCATTTAATTTCTGAATTTTACTCTAAACGCGCGATTCACGCTTTCATTCTGTTTGAACTCAATTCTCTCACCTTCATCTTCATCTTCATCTTCACAATTAACAGATCGATTCTCTCATCTTCATCTTCCATATTTCTCGCCTATTTTATTTCAACATCTCCAGATTTTCTTCGATTTGTTCATTATTCCGTAGTCTCCAGATTTTGTTTCCATATTTCTCGCATAATTGTGATCGGGAAGATGTTTTGAATTTTGCGTTCTTATTTTCATTGATTACCTCTTCAATTGCTGTGAAAATTTGCTTCGATGGAATCTGTAGCAAATAACGAAGGTAACAATCATTATTGATTGTGTTCATATGCATGTATTGTATTTGATTTTAGATTAATATTAGTTGTCGATTGGTTTATGTTTCTGATGTACTGAAATTCTTATTTGATTATATTATGTATTGTCGATTATGTTTTAAAATGATACTTTTGGCTTATAAATATTAGGTTTACTGCATAACATGATAGTTTTGTCGGATAAAATGATACTATGATAAAATGATACTTTGGGCTGATAAAATGATAGTCATAGCTGATAAAATGATACTTTTCAGATGTGTCATAGCTGATAAAATGGTAGTCCTAGGTGATAAAATGATACTTTTGGCTGATAAAATGATAGTCATAGCTGATAAAATGATACTTTTGGCTGATAAAATGATAGTTATATCTGATAAAATGATACTTTTGGCTGATAAAATGATATTTTTGGCTGATAAAATGATACTTTTCAGGCGTGTCATAGCTGATAAAATGATAGTTATATCTGATAAAATGATACTTTTGGCTGATAAAATGATACTTTTGGCTGATAAAATGATAGTCATAGCTGATAAAATGATAGTCATAGTAGTTGATAAAATGATACTTCTTACTAATAAAATGATACTTTTGGCT
Source organism: Salvia hispanica (assembly GCF_029641045.1). NCBI lineage: Eukaryota > Viridiplantae > Streptophyta > Magnoliopsida > Lamiales > Lamiaceae > Salvia > Salvia hispanica. The sequence goes on from NC_142694.1 coordinate 16,618,249, forward strand.
GATAACATGATACTTTTTGGCTGATAAAATGAGCAACCTTGGAACAGAGTTTCTACAACGGTTTACATCTACAAGGAAACTTTTATGACAAACTATCTTTGAAGAGGGCTTCCAAAATAATTTCAATTGAACAATACAGAAGAGTTCTCTTCACATTGCACAGACCTACAAATGAAAAGTCTAATCTATTTCAAATTGAACCACAAACAATGGCAAAATAATGTTTAAAGCCTACATAAGTAAATGTCTACCAACAGAATCTATGCTGAAGTATGGTAATTAAAACAAGCGCTGAGTTTCAGTTAGAGATCCTATCATGCTCGCGCTCGGCTTCACCATCTACGCACTTCATGCCTGTTGGGCGGCATCTTCCTGGGCGCCATTAACAGCAGGCGCTGGCTGTTCACTGTCAGCGACAACAGCTTCTGTTTTCTTCCGCTTTGTGGCGGACTTCTTTCTCGTTTGAGCCGCATGACTCTTCGAAGGCTGCAGAAGCAATAAGCACCAAAATATTCAGGAAGCAGAAAAATCTAGAAAGAAGAATTCAACATCACGAATGTTCTTACCTAATAAACAAAAGATTTCAGTGTGTTAAACAGTTTATGTAATTATATAAAGTCAAAGTATTCACAAATTATCATTTTATCATTTTCAAAAACTATCATTTTATGCACCCAAAGTATCATTTTATCAAGCAAAAACACAATTTCTACATTTAAACAGATCATCCAAACACATAACAACACACACACACACAAAAACACAGAGACACACACAACAACACACACAAACACAGCAGCAGTAGCCTCAGGACACACACACACACAAACATAAAGTATTATGTTATCCTATGAAACTATCATTTTATAATCTGAAACTATCATTTTATTTTCGGAAACTATCATTTTATCAAGGGCAATTATCATTTTATCTTCTGAAACTATCATTTTCTAAATTTCAATGAGTTCAAAAAAGCAGAGAGGGCATAACTTGTCACTTAAGTAGAACAAAACACTATTCACAAAGTATCATTTTATCATTTTCAGAAACTATCATTTTATGCACCCAAAGTATCATTTTATCAAGCAAAAACACAATTTCTACATCCAAACACATAGCAACACACACACACAAACACAGAAAAACACACACCAGCAGCACACACAGCAAAATGTAAATCTAAATATATAGATTGTTCTCAATATTGTTATGCATGAATGATATTGTATAAATATAAGAAATATCTACACTAAAAAACTACAGAATCTAAAAAAATCGAGAAAATCTCCAGCAAAATGATAAATCGAGCAAAATCAAAAGTGAAATAAGTAATAAACTTCATCCAACCTTTCTTCGATGATGCTTGATCGTTTTCCTTCGACATTTTCCAGAATCGGATGATTTTTCCTTCGATTCGAAGGCTTTGAAACGCGATTCAGAGGGTTTGATTGTGAGAGAAATTGATGCAGGGTTTGAGTGTGTGAGAAATCGAATGGAACGTTTTGAGTCAAGTTTCCTTTCCCACCAAATTTTAAAACGAAATGACAATTTTGCCCTTAATATATCCGAAAATGATAGTTTTATTTGATAAAATGATAGTTTTGTTAGATTAAATCTAGACCACATATTTTAAAAATGTGTGGTGGAGATTTAGTTATAGGGTTATCACACAAATTGGGGTTATCATTATAATGCACCCCTATATATATATATATATATATATATAGGGATGTATTCAGGTCATTACACTAAATATTTATAAAACTGAAAACTAATCCCAACCATTGATTTTATCTATCTAATGGCTGATTATTATGCCATGTGTAATTAATAAAATTATTAAAAGAATTCGAAAAGGGTAGTTTAGGGAGATGCCAATTGCATCGGTTATGCACTTCCCTTGATTATCTCCATCAATGTAGATGTGTATTATGATTGTATTATTTGATTATTCACGCCTATTATTTTAAATCATGCTCAATATTACTTTAACTGTAGCCCTAAATTAACGCACACTATGCCATACACAGAATATTTACAAAATTTCTTTTTCTTAATTAGTCAAAAATATTCTACATGCTTTATATACACATAAAATATTGGAAAGTATAGTATTGCAGTAATTAATACACGCCAATTATATCAAATTAATCTACAAACTCCTTAATTCACTGTTCATACATTTGAGATGTTCATTCTCAAATTTTTAATAATTACTTTATTAGTATAATTTACCTTACTTCCATACCATGATATTTCATGTTAATTTACAAAGTTGCTGCGAGAAGTGTGAAATTAATGATGGAATATAATGTTATGAGGTACATGATTGACAACTTTTAATGTACATGAAATAATGTACGTAATGTCTAATAATGTACGGTCCGAATTTAAATAATGTACGTGTTTCAGAGAATAATGTTTAGGTTAAGTAGAACTAAATAATGTACGCCAAGTGGCCTTTAATGTACATGCGTACTACTAAATGATGTACTTGTGTAACTATTTAATGTTTGTCGAGAGTTGAATCCATAACCCTTTGGGTTTAGCAATCCATGGGCTAGGTTGTAATACCCACTCACAAACGAAACCATCACCAAGGGAAGGGAGTTTGAATTATTCCCCTTGGGTTTAGCAACCCATGAGACTAGAGTATAGTACCACCACATGAATTAAATTTTATTTTTTAATGTGTGTTTTAGATTTGGTACGGTAAACAATGTACAAATAGTATCTAGTAATGTACATTTGTATCAGTGAATAATGTACAGATTGAAGAGAATAATGTTGAAAGGAACTTGAATTCATGCCCTTTGGGTTTAACAATCCATTGGGCTAGGTTGTAGTACCCACTCACAAACGAAATCATCACCAAGGGTAGGAAGTTTGATTCATTCCCCTAAGATTTATCAATCCATGGGCTAGGGTATAGTACCACCATAAGAATTAAAAAAAAAATTTTGTTTGTGTTTTAGATTTGGTAAAGTAAATAATGTACAAATAATATCTAATAATGTGCATTCGTCACACTGAATAATGCATAGATTATAGAAAATAATGTTGAAGGGAACTTGAATATGTCCTTTGGGTATACCAATCCATGGGTCAAAAGTATATAGTAATGTAAACTTATAAAAATAATAATAGTAGGGATAAAATTATAAAGTGGGATAACTCCAAAATAATGTACTACTTAACTACTCCTAAATAATATACGTCTTAAAGCAAGTATAAAAAACAATATATCTAGAAAACAAACTAAAAAAATGTCAATATTTCATCTTGCTCGTATGCTTCTCCTTGTCATTCTCTATATCTTTCAGCATTGGAGAGTTTCTCGAATCATGGTGGCCCATTTGATTACAAACAGAATAATAAAAATATACATTAAAATACTATCTTCGTACGTTACTCATTACTTAGTACACTTAATGTACACATCAGGCTAAATGATGTATCGAGCCAGAAATAAGTAATGTACATATCTACTTAAATGATGTAACATCATATGATCAAAATAGAATCATTTAATGTACATAACTGGCTAAATGATGTAACATAATATGATGTATCAAAATTGAACGATTAATGTACACATCCGACTAAGTGATGTAACATGATAAAATAAATAATGTATTCAGTTGATTCACAATTTCACATAAATAAACAAATAATGTAAGAGAATCAGTTAAGTAATGTAGACGATGCAAATACATCAGAAGTCAAATAGTTTGCAACTAACCACTTTAGATGCCTATTTTAAAGATAATGTACCTAATCCATAGAAAACTTAAAATTCAAATAATGTAGTTTAGTGAAATGATGTAAACCAATAAAGGTAAACATAGTGAACATTACAGACAGAAAAACCAAGTGATGCAAACCAATACCACCAAATAATCGGTTATATTTCGAAAAACAACCAAAAAAACGAAACCCAGACTAAAATCATTCCAACCATTGAGTAAAAAACACTGAAAATCACAGATTCACATAATCCAAACTGAATACCAAACAACATAAACTTCAATCACAACCCAAACCCAATGTCTATGGTTGATTTCGCGAAATAATGACCGAAACTCGGAGAAATCGACTCACCTAGTTCACGTTCGTCTTCAAATCAGCAAACCGTAACCTTCAATTGACACACTGACTCGAGCAAAAAAACTTCACGGCTTCGATTTGTAGTAATCAGTTCGTCGACGCTTCAACTATTTAGGATTAGGGTTCAACGAGATTGGGGGTTTTGAGGAGAGCCAATGGGGATGGAAGATTGGGGATTGAAGGGTTTCTGTCGAGAGAGAATTTGGGGAGACTCAATTGTGAAATGATGGTGAGAGAGTAGGATACGTATCATCGGTTTTAATTAAATGGAGAAAATCATGGAGATGCAGTTTAAAACTAATGATTCAATTATCGTCATTCCAATTCTACCCTCGTAATGTAACGAAAAAATGTATTAATGTAGGTCGCATGTTTTAAATCACCACCATCAAATTCTATAATCCAAGGGCAGATATTAGTGTTGTGTTTAAGACTAAGGGGGTGTAAGGACCTTAATGCACCCCTATATATATATATGTGTGTCTGTGTTAAAATGACAACCCCTCTTAAAATGACATCGTGACACCGCTTATACAGCAATATTATAAACGCTACACAGCAATATTACAAACACTACACAGCAATCTATAGATTGCTGTATAGTGTGTCAGATATTGCTGTTCAAGAAAAATTGTTGTATAAAGACCAGCACATTGCTGCCCGTCTTTTTCCAGATTTTTTTTTTGCCACGTGGTAGCTTATTATTCGTCCACGTGTACAAATGATTGGCTAGAAATGGTGGTATGATATTATTTTAAGGGGTGGTGGCATTCAGTTGAGATATTACTTTAGAAATAGAGGACATGATATTTCCTTTAATGAGCATATCATCCACATAGATTAGAATGTAGATAACCTCAATTCCCTTATGCCTAAAGAATAGTGATGGATCAGCCTTTGATTGAGAGAAGCCAAGGCCAAGAAGAACTGAAAGAACAGTTAGAAACATGCTCTAGAGGCCTGCTTCAAGCCATATATAGCTTTGTTCAACTTGCACACAAGATGAGGTCCACCCTGTTCAAAACCTGCAGGCTGCTTCATATAGATATCTTCTTTCAAAATACCATTCAAGAAAGCATTATTGACATCAAGGTGAGTCACAATCCAACCACGAGAGATAGCAAGACTAAGAATCAGTCTGATAGTGTTGGGTTTGACGACAGGGCTAAAAGTCTCATTAAAATCAAATCCTGCTTGTTGAGAGAAGCCTTGTGCAACTAACCTGGCTTTATATCTAGCAATGACACCATCAATGTGTTTTTTAATCATGAATATCCATGTGCAACCTATGAGATTTTTTCCGGGGGGTGGTGTGGTGAGAATCCATGTTTTGTTCCTTAGGAGGGCAAGGAACTCCTCAAGCATAGCACCTTTCCACATTGGTATTAAAATAGCTTCGAGAGCAGATCTTGGAATGAGATCAGGGGTGATGGAGAGAGTAAAAGCTCTAGGCTTAAAAATACCAGCTTTGCTTCAGGTAATCATATGGTGAGAGGGAGCAAGAGAAATAGTTGTCTCTATGTCAGAGGCAAAGGAAAAGGAACTATCAGGATCAGAATTTAAGTTACTGCCACTTTCAGTGATAGGTGCAGGTGAAGGAACTGGCTGCTTGATACACTCGGATTTTGCACGGTTTTAAGGCCATTATTTGGCCCGTTTTTAAGGTCAAAATTGCATTACATGTCCATTATTTGCATATTTTATCTATTTTAGTATTTTGACATGTTTTGTGAGAAATGTGCATATTTGAGCCAAAAAAGGGAGTAAAAACGCGAAGTAGGGAATCTGGAGCTTCTCCGGCGACCGCCGCAACATTTCCGGCGACCGCCGTCACTTAGCGGAGACAAAGACACGCCCGGCGACCGCCGGGAAGTGCGTGGCGACCGCCACAAGGAGTCAGAAGCTACTGGACTGCGCGCGGCGACCGCCGGCCAAGGTGCGGCGGCCCGCCACAGAAATGCGGAGCGCGACAGCAGTGTTTAAACTCAATTTTCCGGCGATCCTGAAGTCCGATCGGAGCGCTAGACACAGAATTCTCTTCGTCTTGAAAAGAGAATCAATATGGTTCAAGAATTATCTCAATCGGAGTTCTTTGGAGAGAGTTATGGTCATTCTACCAAAGTCGCGCAAAGCTGCCAACTGCAGTCTATGCGGGAATTTGAAGAAGGAAAGAAGATATTACCTTGTAAAGCCAAGTCTTTTCCTTCTACTATGGGGAACGAAAATTACATATTTCCTAATGCTTGGAGGACACTTATTACCAAATTTAAATCCTTCTAAAGCCTATATATAACCCATAACCTCATTCACAGAAGAATAACCCTTCATAGCCCCCAAAAAGGGGAGCTTTCATAGCTCCTCCTCCAACCCTAATCCTTCATCATCTTTTTGCCAATTACTTCCATAGCATAAATTTGAGAGTTCTTCATTGTGCAAGGGGTTAGAGAAAGAAGTAAGAACATCAAGAACGACAAGGATTCAACCTACGGGTTTTATTTGCTTTAGTTTTATGTTCCAATTGTTTTCACTGCAATCTATGTTTTTAGCTTATTCAATTATGTCTAACTAAATTCATAGGATTCTTTGGATGTGTTAGTAACTTTTATTGGTTTATACAATTCTTTTTTCTATTTAATATCCGTTTTGTTTTTACTTTGTTTCTTCCCTAAGTGGGAGATTGTTGGGGTTTGTATACTAAAAGATGCTTCGAGCGTACATGCCTTTGTACAGTCAGCTTGTGCATGTATACGAGAAACGCCACGTCCACTTGTTTACCTATTTATGATAATAAATAATATAATATAAATGGTTTATTATTGAAATATGATAAACAAGTCTAAGGCTTTTTACTAAGAAGGTCAAGTAGGGAAATTCGATGAATCTCCTCATGAGTTTTCCAGTAGGTGACTTGGCCAGATCTAGTAAGAAGAAAAACGTATTCACAACCTAGATAGACTTTGGCTACCTATTGGAACGATTGCAGTGTTTGTGATAATTCTCTCTTACCTAAGAAGAGATTAGTAACACCGGTGTGGTAAAGCACTGAAAGGATCTAATCCGAAATGTATTCTTTATTGCTATCTACTGAAAGAATATATTTCAGAAAGTTTAGTATTTTCTAGTCTATGATATTAATATCAATATTGTTTATTCAATCAAACGCCACTTTGACTTATCAATATGTGAGAGTTTGTACGTAACTCAAGTTCATGATATCTTGGGTGGTAGTAATTGAATAACATGAAGGTATTGGAATATTATTTCATAGAATTCGCGTGCCCAGTGTGGTATGATTAAATCCCTAAAAGGGTGATCCCCAATGAGGTGTTTGAAAGAGGAATTTATTATTCAGAAATCTGCGCAGTTGGAATTTATTCCACGAATGATAAATAAAGTTTCAAACTAGAAAAACTCTTTGGAGAATTAATTTAATTCTAGTCACATAGCAGACAAAAGAATTAAATTGACGGATCAAGATAATCTTAAACGCGGGAAATATTATAAAATAAAATGGACCCAAGTTATTTGTAATTTGGTGATTTAAGTGGGAGTGCAATATTATTCTTTAGTGGAACAAAATAATATTCCATTGATAATATATTAAATCATGGGTCATTTGATTTAATTAGTAATTTATCTAATGGGTGAGCCCAACACTTAAGTCATTCCATGGATCCCTAACCTAGCCCAACAAGTCCATTATAAATAGTGATGAGATGTGGAAACCCTAGCACACCATTATTCACAACACTCCTCCCCTAAACCCTAGTAGCCATCGCCGGCTCTCTCTCTCTCTCCTTACTTCGGTTTTCGTGCCTTGGCACGTGGGAGAATTAGGGTTTTGTTTTTGTTCTTGTTCTATCCTAATTCATAGGATTAGATCAAGACAATATCGAGTTTGTGATTGGGTTTCCTTAGATCTATTCAAGACAATTATTGATTATTCAAGATCCGCCCACACGGATGAGTGGTCAAGGACAAGGGAATAGGTTGGAAGATTCACGGTCGATAAACCAAGGATCTCCGGGTGGTGCAGCTAGCAACTTCGATTCTATGATGGATCAAGAAGAGGTAATAATCGAATCTACATCAAATTGTATGATTATGTGTTTATTTGATGTTATATCTATAGATCTATGTTTATTGCATGAAATTGGAGTCGAATGCATAATCACATAAATAGATCCGTCTAGGACCTGTTTAGTTTCCGTGTCTTCCGCTGCGGTAGTCCCAACAATTACTGCATACTTAAATTTTATTAAAAAATAATTATTTTAATTATTTTGACTTTATTTGTTAGATTTAATTTTAATATACTTTAATTTTATTATTTGGATTTAAACATTATTTAAATTTATTATTTTAATTTTATAATATCTTATTTTATCTTGTAATATCAAATTTTAATTATATAATATCATATGTCGGTCGTTATCGTATAGCGTTTATATTGTGCAGTAACTTACTATCATTAAAAGATGATCAATATTTTTTTGGATAACACGAAATCCGCACGAATCCGACACGAATCTGTTTGGGTTGAACCCGATAAGAACACGATGATTTGGGTTGGGTTGGGTTGGGACCCGATAAGATTGGGTCGACATTGGGTTGACCCGATAGCGACCCAATCCGCACGATTTGCCAGCCCTACTAAAGTGGCGCCCTATCTCTCCATCCTCTTCTTCTCTCGACTGCTACAATCTCATTTTGCTTCCCTCTTAAATCGTCGTCGCCGCTCCACGGTCGTGCTTCGCCAACTTGTCCTCGAGCTTCGCGCCTGCCTGCCGACCTCAGCCCACCACCCGTCGCCCGCTGTTCTTGTCTCTCAAATCAACCATGTTGCTCCACCGTCGTGCCTCGCCAGTTCGACTGCGAGCTTCACGCCTCCTGCAGACCTCGGCCAGCCGCCCGCCGCCGCCCACCGCTCTCTCTTCTTCTCTCTCAACTCGGAGCCGCCACGACCACAGCCGCCTCACTGCTCCACTGCTTCTTCCGCCGTGTCCCGCTACTCCACCGCCGTGCTTCACAGTTCACTCGCCAGCTTTACGCCGTCTGCTTCACGCCGCCGGATCGGACCGTCACCGCCCAACAACCTCAGCCTACTGCCCTCGTCATCCATTGGTGGAGGCTTTGAGCTGTCGCTAACTGCAATCAAAAAATCAGATAATTAGTCCACTAAAATGCAGATTCAATTAATGGTGTGGGTATATATAACTGTTTAATCTTATTTGAGAAGTCACTATTGCTCAATAAGAGCTGTCTTTTTTCTATCTAATGGTTGCCATTTCTCAAAATGACCAAAAAAGTAAAAAAAAAATAGTTTCACATTTTTCCTCCAAAAAGAATAAAATTATATTCTCATCAAACTGTCACTTTAGATTGGTAAGATTATCTTTACTCTCCTTTTATATGATTTTAGTTATATTCGAACTCTATTTCAGTTATGGAGTAATTACTAGTTACTCCCTCCGTCCCGCTTAAGATGACACGTTTTCCTTTTTAGTTTGTCCCAACTAAGATGACACATTTCCTTTTTTAGTAACTTTCTCTCTCCAATTAATACACTCAACCACTTTTTCTCACTCCTATTAAAATATCCATCTTTCTTCATCTTTCTACTTTAATACCTACACTCACCTTCTCTCTCTCCAATTAAACACTTTAACCAATAACTCCTAAAATACCGTGCCGGCTAAGCAATGTGTCATCTTAGCCGGGACGGAGGGAGTAGTACTTAGTACTAATAATTTGCACTCTTTTTTTTCTGTGGTAGGTTTTTTAGTTTTGTAATTATTTGAACTCCTATTTTCTTTTCTAGATTTTGATTTCTATTTTTAATTTCTTTGATTTTTATAATATACTTTATTACTTTTTTTTATCATTTTTTATAGTATTATATTATATTATATGCTTTGGAATATTATTTTTATCATTTTATATATTATTATGTTTAGTACAACTTGTACCTTCATACAAAAAAAATTATTTCCATTTTAATTATTTTATTTATATCGTAATTATTTGTTGTACAATTCCGTACCCCCAAACTAAAAATCTTGGATCCGCCAATGCTATCCCCTACCAATATATGTATATTATTTGTGAAATTAAAAGTTGGAAATAAAAAATAAAAAAATCAGCAGTTTTAAAAATATATATGGCATAATACAAGAGAACTTTCAAATAAAAAAGTATTTTGCCCAATTTTTACTGTGTAGAAAAAGGAACAATTTATTTATCTTCATATCATTTTAAGTTTAAATAAAATGATTTAAAACCTTATTTCATTAATATACTATGAATGGTTGTTCTATCTTTGTTAATTTTTTTAATAACGGTGAATATTTTTAAGAAGAAAATCAATTACATATTTTAAACAATATAAGTAAGGAAAATTATAATAGTATAATATTCCTCTTATAATTGTTAATAGGGTCAAATTAGTCATAAATATATGTATTTAATGATGCTATTAATTAAAAGTAATTTGATCTTATCCTATTCAAATTTGAAGGGCAATTTGTGTGTACAATTTCTATAAATTTATCTTTATTTTTTTTAAAATGTCTACATAAATGATGGGTTTCGGGTTGCATTGAAAATCAAGATTTTGGTTGCAATTGCTTGAAGAAAAGGGAAAGGAAATTTTGAAACAATGGTTCACATGGGAGATAATTATTACACTCAACTTAGTAGTCATTAATATAAATTCAAGATAACCTCCATATTGGAATTATCTGGAATGCACTCTGACAAAATTTGTGAGTCACAACTGGACAACATTATAAATCCATAATAACATGGTTAATTTCAGGATCCTTTAATATTATTCGTGTTCATTGAAATAAGGTACAATATATATAATATTCGGCATCATATATTATATCATATGACGAGTGTAGTGCATCATCATCTCTATTTAAAAGACATTATTAATAGTCCTAAAATGCTCCTATTTAACTTAATTTGTTCAAGGATCATTCTAAAATTATAGGTTGGGCTTAGCTCGAATTTAGTGATATGACTCATATTTCACTCTCTTTTATAATTTATATTTATTAATTTTTATTATACAATATACATATAAATCATATTTCACTTAACTTTTTTCATCATTTTTTCTTTAATTTCTTCAAACAAAGACGAGTCAATTAAGATAATTATTACTATTTATTGACTATAACATACTTACATATAAAAATACGAATTATCTTTTACTGACTTTTTTCATCAATTATTTTTAAACCAAGATGTCAATTAAGATAATTAATCGTACGTTTAATTAAATTTAAGAATAAATTTGTAGAAGAGTAAGAATGTACTCGATCGACAGTATTGAGAGTGGACCAAATCCTACCTTCTAGTCACATGTTTTATCACTTTTCTCCTAACTCTATTCTCATTTGGCAATGAATTAAAACCCACGCCTTCAAATCCAATCATACAATACCTAATCTCTCCATATACTTTTTACTTTATAAGTAATAAAGTTATAGGCGTAATTAAGAGTTAAAAGAATTACTTGGAAATTCAATGGCTGTTTGGGGAACCTAATTTTCATTCATATTAAAATTATAAAATTAATACTCCGTGTTTAAAAATGAGGATGATATTTTCATAACTTTTTCCACTTATACAGTTTAATTCGTGTCAAATAAAACTTTTATTGGTAAATTAGGATATAAATATTATTAATGATTAAACTATATAAAAAATTCTTTTTTTATAAATTTCAAAAAAATTAAATTAGTAGTAACATAAAGTAAAGGGACACACAATGGTTAACCTTAAATTTGTTTATATCTCAAAAAATTTGTTTAGAGCAATCACAATAGATGCCCTTCCGCCATGTTACTATTCTCTCTTTCTTTCTTTTTTTGCGTTGGGCCACAACTCACACAATGGATGCCATCTACCCCCGTATGTCACATCAATATAATTGACACTTTTATTCAAAATTTTGAATAATAAATGTATAAGTAATTGTATTATTACAATGAAATTCATAATTTCAATAATAAATGCATAATTAATAAGATATTGTTACAAATTTAATTATAATTAATAATATTAATAATTTATTAATTGAAATTTAAAAAATATAAATGCAATTAATAGTAGTAATAATTGAAAGTAAACAAATATAAATACACAAAACCACCCCCATCTCCCACCGCGCTGCACTGAGCTCGCAACGAGTAGATTCTCTCCCTCACATCCCCCCCCCCCCCCCCCCCCCCGCGCGGCCTCAAGCGTCCCCTGCCCGCCGTTGTGCTGTGGATGTTCTTACTATTGATATTGACCTAATAAATAAAAATGAAAAAAAAAAAAAAAAATGCGTCGAATACTATACTCCGAACCAATGCTAGTAGCCTTTTATCAATTGAAATAATCCAGCTGCTTTATTTTAGTATTTTTGTACAAAAAATCGTTTTAATTAAAAGTATGTATAATCCAATAATGTACTGTAAAGGTGATTTGTTTTGCTAGCTTAAATTGAAATCTATAAATGGTCAGACTTTTGATTTTTGAGTGAATTATTACTTCTATAGAAGTTTATTGCAAAAGAAAAGTTATTCATTTGGCCATAGCATAATACAAAAAGTATTAAAAAAGTCGACAGTAATAAGATAAGTAAGTAATTAGAGTATGTTGGCTTAGTTGAGATACCGAGAGTGGGGACAAAATTGATTTGGAAGAATTCTAGTTGTCCCTTTTAGCAACTGAGAGTGGCCATCTCTGTCCTATATATAGTGCAAGAAGGAGAACATTGACAAATAGAGGGAAATGGGTTACGGGTTACTTGTTTGTGTGTGTGTTTGTTTTTGTGTTGTGTTGAGTCCTAATTACTTGGTTTGTGGTGGCGATGAAAATGGTGTGGGTGTTGAAGCTCTTATGAGGCGGGTGTTGGATGATGATGTTGATGGTCATGCACGGATAATGAATTCGACTTTGGTCGATAGTAAGCATGACATGGGGAATGGTGGCCATACTGGTGGTGGTGGAGGTGGTGGAGGTGGAGACGGTGGTGGCGGTGGCGGTGGAGGAGGAGGAGGAGGTGGTGGAGGCGGCAGTGGAGGAGGAGGAGGTGGCGGTGGAGACCATGGTGGTGGAGGTGGTGGTGGAGGCGGCGGTGGAGGCCATGGTGGTGGAGGTGGTGGTGGAGGCGGCAGTGGAGGAGGCCATGGTGGTGGTGGAGGCGGTGGCAGTGGAGGAGGAGGAGGTGGCGGTGGAGGCCATGGTGGTGGAGGTGGTGGTGGAGGCGGTGGCAGTGGAGGAGGAGGAGGTGGGGGTGGTGGCGGCGGTGGCAGTGGAGGTGGGGGTGGTAGCACTGGAGGAGGAGGAGGGGGAAAGCATAGGAAGAGACATCCAGGTGGAAAGGGATCGGGAAGAGGTAATGGTGGTGGAGGAGGAAGAGGAGGAAGTTGTGGGGGAGGGAAAGGAAGTGGTAATGGTGGAGGGCAAGGAGGTGGAGGAGGCAGTGGGCACGGGGGAGGTGGAAGTGGTAGTGGAGGAGGCAGTGGAAATGGGGGAGGGAGCGGTGGTGGAGGAGGACATGGAGGGGGGGGAGGTAGCGGGGGTGGCAGTGGTGGAGGAAAAGGAAGTGGCGGTGGAAATGGAGGAGGAGGAAATGGAGATGGCCGTGGATCTGGTGGTAGAGGTGGTCATAAGGGGGGAGGTGGAGGAGGGGGAGGAAATGGAGGTGGTCATGGATCAGGTGGAGGTGGAGGTGGTGGTGGTCATAAGGGGGGAGGTGGAGGTGGAGGAGGAAGTGGTGGTGGTGGTGGAGGTGGAGGTGGTCGTGGATCAGGTGGAGGCGGTGGTCATAAGGGTGGAGGGGGTGGTCATATAGGGGGAGGTGGAGGAGGTGGAGGTGGAGGTGGAGGTGGTGGTGGAGGTGGTGGTGGTGGTGGAGGAGGAGGTAAAGGATGGGGTGGTGGAGGAGGGGGTGGAGGTTGTTGGGAATGGGGATGCCGAGGACATTCTCCTCCACACTAAACACCAAAAATGCCATGCATTTACGTGGATTGCCATATAAATCAATCTTTAACTTCCCTTCATGGATGAGACTTTTGGCTATAGGTCTCTTGTCTTCTAGAAAAGTGACCCAATGTTTCTACTTCATTAGCTATTAATGGTTTTTGTTTGAGCATCACAATTGTTTTGTGAGCGCGATGTTTTCTTTAAATTGCATGTCAATTTCTTATCGTCCCAATTCTTAACTAATACTACTACGTACTAGTATTGAATTTTCTCATATTAATGTAATTTCTCATGAAATGCAAACGGTTTGGCATTAATTGTGTACATGTACTATAATTTTAAAGTATTAGTAGTATTACTTTACCTATTTATATATTGCTAAAATGAGGACCTTGAAAGGATTTTAACCTAAATGAAAACTCTCGTGGCATTCACAGTTAGTACTTATTTTAAGAGCTCGGTAAATCGGTAATGGCTCTTATCTTTATACTTGTTAATATCTTTAATTAGTATCACTACTTTAAAATAGTAGGAGTATATAGTATATTGCAAAATAAACGTTGTCAACTTGCTTTTCGAAAAGAAAATTAGAGTCAAATGTAGAAAGACAAATTTTATTTCATTTTTTAAATGGCAAATAGCTACAAAAACTCATGAGTTTTGATCAAATAATTAATTATTCCACAATATTAAAAATCAACTGAAAAATCATGAAATTTGAATTTATATTTAGTTTTTTAATGATGAAAAATACAAGGCATTAATGAATAGTATATTTATTCACATTTTTCTATCAAACGATGTCAATTTATTTTAATTGTCTAATTCATCTATACCCTAATGTGTACGTATGATTTTTCAATTTTCAAATAAGATACGACGACTTTTAAATTACATATACCATCACCAAAAAACCATCTTTGAATAATTGAGAACAAATTCAGACCCTATCGTTTTTCTAACTAATTTTCAAAATTATGGGACAAAATAGAATTTAACTAAACTTCATAATAGTAGTATTATTTTTTGGCAATTTTCCTTTTTCTAAAATACAATAACAATTATCCACTTGATGTGTAAGCAAATAAAGTTATCCTTAATAAAAATAAATATAAATGAAAACAAACATTCCTAAATCAAATCCAATTTAATGATATACTCCATAAAATACTCTTAAATTATCAAATTTTTATGAGTAAAGGCCAAAACTGGTCCTGAACATATACCTATTTTATGATTTTGGTCCTATACTTTATCTTTTGAATTTTTGTATCCTGAACGTTTTAATTCAGATCACAATTGGTCCTACACTAACAATTTCGTCAATTTAAAACGGTTTTAACCCGAATGAGACTGTTAAAACCATCAAAATCGGTCAAAATTAGGTTAAAACCGTTTAAAAGTTGACGAAATTGTTAGTGTAGGACCAATTGTGATACGAGTTGAAATGTTCAGGATGCAAAAATTTAAAAGACAGAGCATAGGGCCAAAATCGTAAAATTGGCATATGTTCAGTACCAGTTATGGCCTTTACTCAATTTTTATTGATAATATTTTGCAGATTCATAGCAAAATATGAATTTAGGTTTATGCTCCATGAAATTTGCAGTTCGATGAAATATATATCTTGGAGAAGACAAAACGAGATAGTAGAAGATTTGGACAAAAATTAAGCACTCAAATGTATTTGAGACTTTTTTTACTTGATAGGACTCATTGATGAAGATTGGTCACATCGCATATTATATAAGTGGCTATTTTACTGGAAACCATATTATTAAATGTTAGGAAACAATGCATTTCCATGAAAGAAAAGGTTAGGTAACAGAGGCTATTTGTTAGGTTTCAACCATTCTATACTCTCCTCTCTTTCATCAACAATAAAATACTTCCAAACTCACAAGATATTATGGAATCTGCATGACTTGATTGATTCAATTGCTTATGTTATGAGATTTGAGAAATAGTGCCTAATAATCTCATTTTTCTATTTTGGTTCATCCGTGAATAGAAGTCTCGGTTCATAATTACTACTCCATAAATGGTAAAAATGGTCATACATTCCACTAACTCTCATTTAAAACTAATATACACAAGTGAGACTCATATTCTACTAACTTTCTTCCACCTGTTTTTCTTAACATTTATTAAAACTCACGCCAGATAGTAGGGGTGAGCATTTAGGTTTTGGTTTGGTTTTTAATACTTCCGTCTCACTCAAGATGTCCACATTCTTGAATGGCACGAAACTTTAGAAAGAGTTGTTAAATGAAGTAAATAGAGAGAGAGAAAATAGTTGAATATTTTAATAAGGAGAGAAGAGGGGTAGATTTATTTCCAAACATAAAAAGTGGACATCTTGAGTGAAACAAATTAAAAAGAAAAGGTGGACATTAAGACGAAAGAATACAACATAATAAAAAAATCATAAAGTTCAAAAAATTTATATAAATTTGATTTTTATATATGAATTTTATATAAAAATAATAATGAAAGTAAAACTGTATTCTATAAGATTTGTCCTTGTCACAATAATGATATTAGAAAAGTTTAACAGCCTAGCCTTAGGTTTTTGGGATTTCAGCCCACATTTTCAGTTTGAGCCATACGTTTTCTCAATTGGTAACATTATGGACAGATTTTAGAAAATTTTAGATTTTAGAAGCGTCTTAAATTGAGAGAGAGAGAACAGTTGAATCTATTTGCGAAGAGATAAACAGATTATTGAAATCAACAAATCTACGTGACTAAATTTTATATAACTAAAAATTAGTTTATCTGAAAAAAATTAGGTTTATTTATATATTTAATTAAAATATATGGATGTATATATAGTACATGGAAAGTGCATAATATTGTGGTCATATATTTATGATTTGTGTATAATTATTTTACTTTTTTGGAACCATAAATGTAATTAGTGCATACTTTAATTCAAATTTTAAAAACAATAGAAAAAAAAGTTCAAATATAAAAATAAAAAATAAGGTTAAAGGCCAATAAGTCTTTTTAACTTGTCTACTTACTATATTTATTATTTTAATATAAAATTAATACATCAAATTATTAATATAACCTTATTTTGGTTGTACAAAATTTGATTGTTTATCATCACTCGATTGAAATAATGATAAAAACGAAAAAGTAATTGAATGTATTAATAGTTGTTTTTTAGAAATTAAACACATCTTTTCTAAGAGAAAAGAAATACTCTATTTTAATATATTGAAAATATATAAAAATAAGACTCACATCTATTAACATTTTAATTATTATCTAAATTTTGGGTCAATCACAAATAAGACATCTAATATTGAACCTGGTGACTACTTCCTTTGTTCCATAAGAGTGGAGACATTTTTATTCGGCATGCAAATTTAAAAAAAATGTGTAATATATTAAATAAAAGGATAATAAATATGACTGGTGAAAAAGTAGAGATAATAAAGTAAGAGAGAGTGAAGAAGAAAATTACTCCACTACTATAAAACATACTAAAATGACAAATGATTTCACTTTCTATAGAACAGAGTGAGTAATTGTTATTCACATGACTTCATTCACAGATGAGACACCCAATTTCAAACTTATACAATAGAGAGCAGTTACAATATCTCATGTGACGTGAATAGAATATATATAAGTCATAACATTTGAATTTTACACAACTTTCAAACTTCCCACCCATTATAGTTAGAATTCAAATATTAACGTTGCATATCAAAAAAACAAAAAAATAATTGCTTGAAAGTGAGAGGCGCCATTGACGAGATTCCGACCACTAAATAAATTAGTATTTAAAAATTTTGTAATATCCAAAATGCTAATTATTTTAACTATAAAATTTTAAACACTAGATTGACTGGACTTGGTTGAATTATTGAATATTGGGCGGGAGTTGAGATCGTTGGGTCATGTGCAAAGCACGTGAGTAGCGTAGAGTGCACATTTAATCATACCACCCATTTTACTATCCTTTATTTTCGATTATTTAATTTCACCAACATCTAAACCTTTGACTTCAGACACATTAATCATTGTTTACGATTTAATTAATCACAGACGGCGTAAGTATATTTGTTTTAGACAATGATCATATCCCACATTTGGCATCGCCTGCTGATTACTTTAGATTATCCAGTGATTAATTTTTTAATAACAATTAATTATCTAGGACTGTTTTTCGACTTGGGTAGACACCCGTACTTAATAAGGGGTACCAAAATTAATTAATATCCCTTCCGTCTATGATTTATAACAATGTTCAGATTTGTTGCTAAGTTTTAAAAAATATTAGAAATTGAAATTTAGTTAAATATATAGTATTGGAGTGTGCGGTCAACTTACCTAAATTAGAAAGAAAAATATAACTAGTAATTATAAACATACTAAAATATCAGTGTAACTAGTAATTATAAACATACTAAAATATCAAACTGAGACATTTTATTACGAACATATAGAATATTAAGGTATCCAAAAACATGACGAACACACATGCAAATATCTAGAGAGAAAAGAACTCATTTATTTGTATTTAGTACGTTGCCTACGTCCACCTCAAAATATTCATGTTTTGAGAGCGTTGTTCCTTTTTTCGGTGTCGTTAATATTCATCTCGTCGAATAACATAGGTCGTGAAGGTATTGCAGTGTTGAGGGGGGTGCAACTGTCGTGGACGGCAACAAGGATATTACGAATTGAAAAAATAACTATTATTTTTTAATACACATTTATTTTATTTTATTTTATTTTATTGTATAAGTGGTGGTCGATTAAAAGATGTTGCAATTCTTTTAGTTGAAATCCTAATATATATAGCCTGTTAGTTACTATTAATGTTGGTGAACCTAATGAATAATGTTATTAACCCCTAAAAATAAAATCATGAGAGGATCCCACTGACCTATCAGTAATTTCTCTTTGCTGCAATTCTAACACTCTTTACCTTTTTCTTGTCTTTTCCTTTGAACTATAAAAAATCCCTCTCAGGCTCTCACTGACAAAAGAAAATAAAATTTACTAAAATTAAAAAGAAAATAAAATGAAATTGGATTGAAGCCACACTCATGAGCCAGACAATCACATACACAATATATATGTATACATATGCAATACATCGAAAATTTAACTTGATATTTTAAATTTAATATATTATGATTCCTTGCAGAAAGTGTACATCCTATTGTCCAACAAAACCTGGTCCACATTTAACATCCACAGTTTTAATTTAACACCATGTTTGGACATCCCCAAAACCAACATTCGTAAGTATTGATCACCGGGCGACATTTTTGGTTTTTTTCACCTGGCCCGCCTTTAAATTTATGATAATTCAATCTCTAATAGTAATTCCCCAAACACCCCCTTATTCTATTTCAGTTCAAATCTTGAATTTAGTAATCTTTGATTGATAATTACAAATATTCGATATAAGTAATGCCAAAAAAACTTTCATCTTAATTCAAGATTGTCCTCTCCCAACTACTTCAAGGGACACCAATTCAACCTCCTAGAATATGTCTGGATTGTTGGTCATCCCAAAAGTAATTTCTCATACTTCTCTATCATGTGATAGAAACTATACATTGACGTGACATAAATTTGTTGAGATCGATTGATAGTCAGTTCGGTTGTCTTGTGTACTCCTAACGAGAGATTATGTTTATTCTTATCTCTTGTTCGGTTGTCCTTTTTTCGAAGCTCAGTTCACGACATGTCTCTACAGTGTCAAGATTACTTCGTCTTACCAGAATCAGAATAGAGAGTTGTAATAAAAGAAGGGAAATTTTGACCCATGATGGTGTGTGTATATAGGATGATGGGTAATGATTTGAGAGAGAGAAGAGGAGTAAGTGTGAGGATATGAAATTGAGAAAGGTGAGAATGCAAAATGCTTAGGAATCACGCCATCACCATTTTGTTTCCCCACCCAACCCATGTGAACTATCTTTGTTAGCTTGTGGCGTGCACCCCCTTATTATCTCATTACCTTTTGCTTTTCAACTCCCTCCCATTTTTACTACTTTTTCTGCCTAATTAATCATCTTTTTCTTCACATTTAAATCTTAATACTACTATTACTTCCATTTCATTGATTACAATTTCATACTACATCTTCGAATTAGTAGCTATATAGGTAGGGCTACAACTACTAGAAGTGGGCCACAAAGCAAGCAATAGAAGTCACACCTTTCTCTATTTAATGTGCATGTTTTTCCAAAATGAATTGCATATATTTGCGGATATGAAATTTAAAAAGAACCCCAAATAACGCAATTAAGGCCTTGATTGGAATTACATTAAAACATAAAACTTTAAAGTCTCTCCTAATCAGTTACATTGCCATGTAACCTACCTCACCAAACCATGGGTCCATAAAAAGAATATACACTAATCAAACCGGGACTAGTTAACCCGAACCGGGTCTTGAAATCCTACCTTAATCCTTAAAACTGATTTTTTTTTTCCTTTCCTATCTTCAAAAATTGGGAGCCGGCTGAACTGGGCCCGCGGGCTCGGTCTCCGACTCCTTTTTGCGCCGCATCTCGAGAACTTTCCGGTGGTTGTTCGAGTGCATCTCGACCGAGAACGTCGGGCTGCAAGCGGGCCGGTACTCGGGCAGGAGCCGGCCCGACTTGTACCTCACCCCACAAGCATTGCAAAGAGTCTTCGACCCGAGCGGGCCGGCCCGCCACTGCGGCGTCTTGGTAACGCCGCAATGGCTGCACCTCCTCGGCTGGGCGGCGGCGGCGACGCCGCCGTCGGCCGGTTTCTTCCTCTGCTTCTTAACGGCTAGTTTGCCTAAAAAGGACTCGCCGGTCTGGCTCTGGACCACCCACGGGTGGTTCGGAGGCGAAAACGACGTCGTCGAGGAGGACGAGGACGAGGAGGAGGTCGAGGACTCGGTGAATGAAGGCGACAAAACGGGCCAAATGCGAACCCCAGTTCGGGCCCTCTTGGTTCGGGCCTTGGTTTGTACTGGAGTGCTGAAACAGAGCTGTTCGCCGGCGGCGGCCTCTTTCTCCGCCGGCTTCGGCGGCAGTTTTCCGGTGAGTGAGTAGTCGGAAAATGAGTCCTCCACAAAATGAGACAGCCATTCCAAGCTCTCCAACCCCTCCACCTGCAAAAAGACTCCATCTTTTTCAGTTTCATTTTTCGAGAAACGTTTTTTTCCCAAAATTAAACCGAAAAATTGAAACTTTCACTCACGGGAAGGCTCAATTCACTCTCCGGGAGAGACCCAAAATCGCCGTTGGTCGAAACGGGGCTATTTTCCGGCGCCGGCGCCGGCGTCAGCTTCTCTTCCAAAACAGAGGAGGCAGTCTTGCTCTGGTCCTGTTCCTTCTCCTCCGGTTCTTCCAGTTGCTGCTGCTCCTCCTTCACTTCTTCAAATTCGTTAGAGAAGTCGAGGAGTTCGTCGACGAACAAGTCTTCGTCGGCGAAGGCGGCGGTTTTGAGCATCTCTGGTGCAAAGGCGTCTATGAAAGCGCACTCCATTTCCTGCAAACATAAATAGAGAAGCAAATTAAGCTAATTTAAACACGAAATTTGTTGGGGAAAAGAAAATGGAGGAGGAAAAAGGCACCTGGAGACGAGGCGAAGAAGGGTAGAGGAGAACAGGGGATAAAGAGGAAGGGGGAAAAGGGTTGAGTGTGTAGAGAAAAGGGTGGTGGTGAGTTCGGTAAAGCATTGAATGAGAGAGAATTGAAGAGAGAGAAAAATAGGGTAAAAGTGTCACACACCTAATATACGATATCTTAAAATTAACAAAAATTATTAATTATAACGAGCCATTTCTACTTTCAAAAATACCCCCGTCAGAATCATGAAAATCCGAGTAGAAAATGTGGAAAAACTGCGTGGAAAATGAGTCTCATCTCATTATGGCACATTTGGTAGAGGTGATAATTCATTTAGGGATGAAAATTCATAAATTAAAATGTTTTTGTTTATAGATTTTCATCCCTAAATGGGTTATCACCCCTACCGAACATGGCCTTAAAGTATACGATATTTTAAGTGGTATTCGGTTTGCAAGATAAAATAATACCAAGATACGTGATTATCTCATGATTATCCATCTAAGATTTAGTCGTGGGATTAATCTCATAAACCAAAAACATTACAAATTTAATCTTGGATACAATCTTACAAACCGAACACACCATTAAAGTATTGTTCGTAGAGATTTTTTCAAAATTAGAAAGTATATATTTTTATGGACTGACTAAAAGGAAAATTGTACGTATTTTTTTGGGATGGAGGTAGTATTTATTAAAGAGAAAATAGTGCTGTTTCTCTTATTTATAAACTTTATATTGTTTGTTTCTGACTTTTTCTGTGGATTGTGAGATTCTCACTGTTGTAATTTTTATTATATCTTATTTGTAATTTTTTCTTACTGTTTAAGAAATGTGGTAGATTTTATTATCTTTGAGATTGTGGAGATTTAATTTTTCTTACTGTTTAAGAAATGTGGTAGATTGGAATTACGGTTTCAGTTGCTGAATTAATGCCTTTTTTCGACGTAAGAAAAATTGAATATTAATACCGATATTTGAAAGCAAAGATGTCGATATATTTTAAATATAAATGACATAATCTCACTCCTTCGATGGGCTACATGTGGAATTTGGAATTTTATTCAAATTCGATGTATATATGACATGAACTTTCATTTTGGCGTAACATCCTACTTATAGATGATAAAAAAAAATGTATAATTACAAAAATTGTAAAAGCTTGTGGAGAGATTGCGGCATTATAAGAATCATGTGACAATAATTAATTATACATTCTGTTATGTTCAATTTTGAATGTCATCTCTATATCCTAAAGTATAATTTTTGGATTTCATCTTTTTATTACTATATTTTAGAAAAAAGTTAGTAGAACGCATAATTTCTCCAAAAATAACTACTCTTTTGGGAGGGAAAATGGAATTATAGGCTTGAATTTTGAAGAAAATATCCAAAAAGGATTGGGACCAATTTGTTGACTAATTTACAAAGTAGTTCAGCATCATCATAGTGCTGTGCTGCTTTTCCCGCTCTTCGTCTTTTAACTTAAATCCAATTTCCCACATTGATTTCATCTATATTAATACTACCATAGAGAGATAACCAATAACCAAATTATGCAAAAATTACCCAAAATTTCCTCTCCACGGCCTAATCAATCTGAGTGATTATTAACTAGGTGGAGTTGTTGTGACAGCTAAAAAGTTGATCCAAAATTAACTTTAATTATAGTAGTAACTGTTTTCCTACACGAATTTGATTTCATTAATGAATATGTGATCTAATCTTGCCTATCTTAGGGTGCATTATGTGTATAATTCAAACATAATTAAGTATCACATACTGTTGCGCCACATGATTTTCAACTTTCATTTGAATTATATGATGCATTGGAGTTTGTTATAGAGCTTTTTGAATGTGTACACTGCCAAGAATTTATGGTTAATCAAGGCATACAGGTACAATGAAGTAAAAAAATAAAGCCAGCAACCTAATTCAAGTGAGTATATAATAAATTTGTTGGTAAATTCATGAGGCCTGGGCTTATAATGCAATAGCATGTTACTTCTTTATTGCATTGGAATTTGTAAGTAGACAATTTCAGCATAAAATTTAAACTCACAAATTGAACCGAACAAATCGTTGCAAATTGAGAGTTAGAATAAATTTTTTTTATCATCTCGACATCATAACTAAGCTATTTGGGTAGGTCAAAACGAATCAACATGCTATTAAGGCTGACCCGAGCAAGTTGGGAGTCGACTCAACGGAGTTGGGATCGAGTTTTTTTGCTTTAAACATGAGATAAATACTATCCCCATCTTAAAAATAGTACTCAAACTTTTGAAATGATACAATTAATATAAAATTGATAATGTAAGAGATAGTTAGAAAAAAAAAGTGAATGGAGTATTATTAAAGGAGAATGAGTTTGATCTCATTACGATTTTTTTTTTCAAATATAAAAAATTTCTAATTATAAAGGACATACCAAAGAAAATGGTTTCTATTCTTAAATAACAAATATATTAGGAAGTACAAGTATCATATCTACATCCATAAGTAAACTAAATCTAATAAGGCCATTATAATTTATTATCCTATCTAAACAATCAATTAATTTGGAATTTTGGTTATAGCTAAAAGCTTGAAAGAGTATCGTAGTCATGAGGATGGAACCTAGGGCTTTGATATGAATACATTCTTTCATTACTCAAGTTCTAATGGAGGTCAAAAGGATGGATCCTAGAGCTTTGATTTCAATAACTATTATGTTCGATCATTACTCAAGTTCTACTAAGATGATCACTTGACTGACCTAAAACTTCTCCAAAATCACATAAGTTTCAGATTGTTTACTAACCAAAGTAATCACCAAAGTCCAAACTACTAAAATACACAGTATGATAAAAGCCCTCATGTTAAATTTCAAGCCTTTAAATAAAATTGACTTATCAGTTTGTTTATAAGGGAGGTAATCAAATGCAAATTCTAAATATTGTACAAACTCCAAACTATGATCTGGATCATTAGAACATGTCAACAAATGACAAAATAACAGCAACAAAAAATGTCAACATAATGTCAACGATTAATGTTGTGTTGACATTTTTTATTACTGTTATTTTGTCATCTGTTAACATTTTATCACTATAGAAAAAGAGTAAACATTTTTTTTATTCTTGAACTCTGCTAAGGTATTAATTTTGTTTTTTAATATCTGAAAATATTTTCTGAGATCCATTAACTTTTGTGTAATATCGTTTAATCCATCTTTTCTTTGTTTGGAACTTTTTTTTGACAAAAAAACCCTCAAGCCCATGAATGGCATTTCAATCTGCTTTCTCTCTCTTCTTCATAAAAATATTTGATTATCTTTAATTCTTCTTTGCCATTTCTTCCTTCTTTTTCTCACTTCTTTCCCCCTTTTTCACTCTGTTTTTTTTCTTTCCATTTTCTTCATCTATTTTAATCTGAAGTAACAATATACATAGAAATGAATGAATATGTAATTAATTTAAAACGAGAGATTTCATAATATGAGATTAAATTTCCAAGCCTTTTGAGTTTTGGGATTAAATTTGCACGCATTTTAAAATGTGGGATCAAGACATGTAAATTTTTCATTTTAAAGGATTTTACATTTTTCTCTTATTTTCTCTTCCTTTTTATTCTTTCCCCCATAAAATGCAAGAATGGACCAAACTACCCAACGAAAAATTTCACGAGGCAAGTGAACTTTTCATGTTAGGGAATATTTACATTTTTCCTATTTTTTCTCTTCTTTTCTTTTTCTTTGCCCGCAAAATACAAGAATTGGCCAAATTACACAACAACAAAAATTCAGTTTTTAATTCTTTTTTCAATCACAAAATACAAGAATAGACCAAACTACCCAATGAAAAATTTCAATTTTCTAAAACTAAATTCTCCCATTGGGTAATTTGGTCCATTCTTGATTTTGTGAGGGAAGAGAATAAAAAAAAGGAGGAAAATTCTTTAAAATAAAAAAATTCATGCCTCAAACCTATATTTTATCCTCCAAAATACCCTTCATGAAATCTCTCAATTTAAAACTGCCTTCTAAGATGCCTAAAATACCCTTCATGGGTTTAAAGATATTTTCCTCCACAATTCAAAACAGTGAAAAACTAACTCAAACGATGTTACATCGAATTTAATGAATTTAAGATGATATTTTCAAATGTACTAAAATTGATATTTTGATAAAATTGATGGACCAAAAGTGTATGTATTTCCTACGTAGAAAAACCAACCGAAATCGAGGACTGAATTGAAAAGGTTCTGGGGAGTACTACTCACTCCGTTCCATCACAATGGAGTCATTTTATCATTTTGGTAGTTCTATAGTAGTGGAGTCATTTCATTTTGAGTGAACTACAAAAATGGGCCCTAGACTATGGGATTATCTCATAAATGGTCCCTGGACTTTAAAAATATCATCAGCAGTCCCTAGACTAAGGGTTAATATAAAAAACGGTCATTTTGCACTGTTTTGAGACAAAAATGTCCTTTTGAGGGGTTTTGGGGGGTTTGGGCAATTTGGTCTTTTTACACTTTTAACATTTTAAATCTGATATTATTTTAAAATTATCATTCTTCTTCCCTTTTGTCATCCTTCACTTTGTTTTTTTATTTCAATATTAGATTTAATTTATAAAATTAAATTTTAAATTTTGATTTTTAAATATCAATAAATTTTTTAAATTAAAACTATTAATTCATGGACACTATAAATATTGATTAAAACTATTAATTTTTGTTATTTAATATAATATTCAGCTGAATTGAAGAAGTACAAAAAAATTATATTAATCATGATAGAAAAATAAGAGCTATTCTATTTAGCATTCGTTCGGTTGTTATAATTGCTTGTGATAGAATATTATGAAGTTGACTAAAAATTTTATATAGGAGTATTTTTGTTGAAATTTTCTAGTAATTTTGATTGTTTTCAAATTAATATACGAAAATTATATTAGTCTTACATTAGATGCATATTTATTTCAGAATAAATCGTGTTATATGATCTATTTATGATTAAAGCTATTTAATATTGATTAACACTAAGGCGTTGTCATATCTTATTGATTAAATATTAGACACTGTCAAATATTGATTATGCTATTAATTTTTGTTATTTAATAATTTTTATAATTAAAAAAATTCATTGATATTTAAAAACTGAAATTTAATATTTAATTTTGTAAAAATCTAATATTGAAATAAAGAAACAAAGTGAAAGATGACAAAAGGGAAGAAGAATGATAATTTTGAAATAATATCAAATTTAGTACGTAACTGAAATCATATCAGATTTAAAATGTTAAAAGTGTAAAAAGACCAAATTGCTCAAACTCCCCAAAACCCCTCAAAAAGGGCGTTTTCATCTCGAAACAGTGCAAAAGCACCGTTTGTGATATTAACCCTTAGTCCAGGGACTACTGGTGATATTTTTAACATCTAGGGACCATTTATGAGATAATCCCATAGTCCATAGACCATTTTTACAGTTCACTCTTTCATTTTTTTAGTAAAAGTCACTTATCTTTTTATTTTATATATTACACGTATTTTTCTAAATGTGTCGAAAAGAAATGTCGTGGAATGGAACAGTATAAAATTAGGCAGTTTTTTGGTATTGAAAAAATAAATAAAATAAATATAGTATTATTGTCGACAGAGTGATGGAACAACACCCGTGATTGGTCAAAATTGGTTTGTATAATTGGAGATGGCATTTCTGTACACTCAAACACATCATTATTCCTCTTCTTCGTCCCCACCACCAACCGCCAATCTCCTCCGCCAGAATGTTCTTCGCCGCCATGATCTCACCATGCCTCTAATCGATCTCACCCTCCGTCGCATAACCGCCAATCGGAGCAATTTCAGATTCAATCAAGCCACAGAATCCTTCTCAATCGCAGGACAACACACCTCCGCAAATAACCCCGCGATGGCCGACGAAACGAGCACCAAGGATTCCTCGCAGTGGAAGGCCGATACGAGCGTCGGTAAAAGCACAGAGGAGAAGGAGAAGACGCCGGAAAAGTCAACCCCCGTCGTTCCTCCGCCGGAGAAGCCGTTGCCGGGGGATTGCTGCGGCAGCGGATGCGTGAGGTGCGTGTGGGATGTGTACTACGAGGAGCTGGAGGATTACAACAAGCTTCAGAAGGCTGATTCTTAGATTTCGTGACAGGTTCGCTGGATTAGTGTTGATTAGATTTGTTTTCCGAATTGTTCGATTCGATTGAATGGTGATTGATGAGAGTCTGGTTTTGAATGTTTTGGACCTTGCTATGGGATTCAAATCCCTAATTATGATGATGAAAAATTGGTTTGGAGTTCATTTCTCGTTTGCGGGTGATTTATGACACCGAGTTAAATTCAATTTAGGAGTTCTTCGTTTATCAAGAGAATCTAAGTTATTTGGAATCATAAAAAAGTTGCAGAATTAATAAGAACTAAAATTGGTCATGAAGCACAAATTGATTAACGGCTCTTTCTCTTCAAGGTGAAACATATAATAAAGTAAGTTTTGGAATTGTATCATCAAAAAGTAGCATGTTAAACCTGTCTCAAAATTATGAATATAAACCTCACTGATTTTGTTGTGTTTTGGGAGATGATTCAGAGACCACTACCCCCAAGAATGAAATGATTCAGACCCACAGTTGTATTGGGATCTTTTCCTCAGAGGGAGGTTCCTGCCCCCTCTAGATTCTCAGCTGTCGTGGTATCTTTGATGCTATTTTTCCTCCCAATTAAGATGAATCTGCAAAACTAGTTGGCCGCCAATCGGATTTCTGAGCACTGAGTATCCCTTCTTGGTTCTTTGAATGGTTTAGGAAGACTTCCCAATGGAGAGACTTGAGAAAGTCTACTACTTCTGCAACTGTGCTAGATTCATCGCGCATGATTAATTTGCCTCCTGGTCTAAGTAATCTGTCAATCTCTGCCATGGCAAACTCCAGTTTACACCTAGAAATGACTCCATCGTTCAGTATTCTTAGCCTGCATAAATAGAAGTACGAACTGCTAGGATGAATTAGAAGTACCTCTTTTTGAGATTTGAGAACAGATGATCTGCATGTAGGAGATCATAGGTCCTGGGATATGAGCTGAATGATTCACACCAATCATGATATATACCAAAAAGGCCTCGTTCGTAGATTATGGGAAGTGTATCTGGAGAATCTACATTCACCACATTCAAAACCCACAAGTTTTGGTCCTTCAGTGCTGCAGCAAATCTGCAAGCCATTTTTTCTTGGTCAGTTTTTCCATGTTGATCCTTCAATACAAATATTATAGCCTTAGAATATTTTATATTTTGTGTGAAGCAGCTATATTTAATTATTTACCCTCCGTAGACTGCTCTCAAGTCCATCACATTTCTTACTTCAGACCATTTAATACCCAAATCATTCATGTACATGGTGCTGACCACCTTTTGCCAGTGTTCATAGTCTGATACAAAGTCATCTGGTGCTGGTTTTCCATAAATTCCCATCTTTGATTTGTTAAGCCAGTATGGTGGTGTCTGCAGTCGCTCAGGCCACTCTTCTGGCCATTGTGAGCCTCTCTCGTTTTCTTGGGTAGGTATCTGGTGCATGCATGACTGCAAAGGTATGTACCTGAAAAATATCATTCTACTTGCAATCACACTCCATCATTATTTTCTTAGTAAATGTATAGGAATATCAGATTATTTTTTCTACTCACCATGCTGCATTAGGGTCGTCATCAGTTTTGCACATCAAGGGTTCCTTTTGCTTTCTGCGATTATAGCAATCATTTGAATCTGGTTTCTGGTAGATAGCAGCACCAATAGAATTAATTTTGTCCTTTTTTATTGTTACGAGCTCCCAGCACATGGAAACTGTTAGGCGAGACATTTCTACATAGGGAAAAACCAAAGATAATAATTGAATATGATTCATGAGAATATGTTTTGAAGTTTGTAATTTGTAAGTGCATCCTAATTTAGGATAGCAGATCTACCTTTCCATATCTGTACATCTTCTTCTAGCTTTTGGTACACTGGAGTTGCTGACCACACAAAGTACCCTCCAGGGCGTAGTACTCTGTTTAACTCCAGAAGTAGAGAACCACCTTCAGTTTAGATACCAAATTTTAAGCCATGACTGGAGCATGATAGAATTATTGTAAAAAATAAATGACAAGCATAGTTGAAAATTAACCATCCACATGCCAAGGGACTCTGCAACGTGCACAATGCACAACGTCAAATACTCTACTAGGAAATGGCAATCTCTGAGATCCCATGACTGCAGATATTGCTGGTATGCCCCTTTCAAGGGCAAATTGAACTTGGGCCTCATGTTCATCTTTTGGGGCAAAAGACATTGTAAGAACATCTCTGTCAAACAGATAGCCTCCAAAGCTAGCTACTCCACAACCAACATCCAACACTACGCGGCTGTGTTTTCCCCATGCAATATCAGGCACTGCCTATACAATATTGTGTATATCAGCTTCATTATGATTAATCATGACTTTTTAAGTTGCATTGCGTTTATGCTAGTTCATGAAATCTTTTACCTCCTGTATAAAATCAATGTAATGCAGGGCTCCGTGAATAAATTGAGTTCCACCACCTGGGAAAGTGAGGAACTCCCCAGTCACCTTTACCCAGTTCTGATGCCCCTTGTATTCTGCCAGTGATGTGTGAGGTATATTGTTGTACCATATCTGCATCACTTATACTTCCAAAATGAGGAGCAATAGCAGAGACGATTTCATGATTTTTTATTGTTATTTAGATGATCATTACCTTATCTCTACTTTGAGGCCAGTCGATCCTTTTCTTATACCCCTTTGGCAGGGGAACCAAGCAAGTAGGAGCGTCGGTTGGGCAATGCCTCTCGCGATGCTCATGGTGCGCCCTGCTGTGTATATTTGCTACAACTTTCTCGTTGTCCAAACAAGGTATGTAGTCTGCACCCGCTGTCACATTGCACAGCAGCCATGTGTATCCATGGTTGTTATTATCT
Organism: Salvia hispanica; assembly: GCF_029641045.1. Classification (NCBI taxonomy): domain Eukaryota; kingdom Viridiplantae; phylum Streptophyta; class Magnoliopsida; order Lamiales; family Lamiaceae; genus Salvia; species Salvia hispanica. Next base: position 16,648,907 of record NC_142694.1, read on the forward strand.
TTGCCATTTGGTCCTCCGTTTCGTCTCTCCTTTTGATTCTCAGACTGGTTTGCTTGAGTAGTCCAAGAGTTCTTCGACTCAGTAGATTCTTTGGGTATCTCAATGCTGTCATCACTTGAAGTTGAAGCCTCATTGTTCTTGTTGGAGGTCTCTTCATTCATTTTCTCGCTTACTGGTTTTACCTTGCCCGTGTCTTCATCCAAAGAATCATGCTCAACTTCTTCAGATGTTGTCTGTGCTTTAGGCTTATCTGTTTCCTCGGAAATACTGCCATCTTGATGCAAATGTATGGGCGCCTCGTCGTGTTGGGTTTGAGCATGACTTGTTGCTCCATTAGGATCTGTCGACTTTGCTTCTTTCCCTTCTTGTTGCTTCTGTTGTTCTTCTCCCTGTTGATGTTCGTCTATTCGCCTCTGCTGATCTTCATCTGTTATTTCATTCCCTGCGGTGTTTGAACCTTGAGATTCCGATCCACCTTCAGCCGATACATCCTCTGCACCGTGGTTCCCATCATCAGTTTCCGTTTTGGTTTCAGAACGTGGATTTTCTTGAATTATCTCTTCTTTTTGAGTCATGGAACTTTCTTCCGAGGTTTGATTCTCGAGCGCTTCTTGCTTCTCTTGCTCCTCCACGGCATCGCTTTTATCCCGTGATTCTTTGGTGTCCTGATGATCCACCTGATCACCAGTCTGCGCCTCGTCATTTTCAATCTTCGTCTCTGGCTCGATCACCACTTCTTCATTACTTTCAACCTTCGCCTCTGGCTCAATCACTGCTGCTTCATGATTTTCAGCCTTCGTCTCTGGTTCGATCACTGCTACTTCGTCATTTTGAACCTTCCTCTCTGGTTCGATCGCTGCCACTTCATCGTTTTCAACCTTGGTCTCTGGCTCGTTCTGGCGAGTTTGTGGGAGCGCGCTGGAGTGATGGTGAGTATGGCCGATGGAGGATAAACGGGTGGGAGTTTTTTCTGGTTTGGCTGGCGCGGTGGGCTGCTGCGACGGTGCGAAGGAATGGAAGGTGAGGATGAGCCATAGACCTAATACAGATAATCCAACAAAGGCTACGATTGAGGATGCTGCGGAATAACTAGATGTTGCTGAGGGTCGTTTTGTGCCGCGAGCTTTCACTAAGGCCATGATGCCTGTGTAAATCAGAGAGAGAGAGAGAGGAGAGAGATGAAGGAAATCGATGAGGTTAAGTTAGTTTGATTTGTGGAGGAATGTTTGCGTCGAGAAAGAATGCTCCAAGATCCACTAGAGTAGGACTAGGAAATTCGTTATAATTTCCATGCAAAATGTTAAAGTGTTAGTTTCAAAAAATTTATATTTTCACAGAATTATATTGTTTATTTTTGAAATTACTTTGTTACCCCGACTCATATGGTCTTTTAGTTGCAAAGGTTGAAACTCATCCTCAATTAGACCTGCCCAAGGTTTACCGAATCGGCGGTTAAAACCGAAACCGTAACCGTCGGTTACGGTTCCAAACCGAAACCATTGATTTTTGAACCGTGGTTCGGTTCAGGTTCAAAAAATTTCGAACCGAAATCGTGTCGGAATCGCCGATTCCGAACAATTCCAAACCGGAACCGCGAAAAATCGCCAGAAAACCGTGAAACCAAGCCGGAACCGCAAAAAATAGCTGGTTCGGAACCGTGAAAAACCGTAAAAATAACCGCCGGAAAACCGCCGTTTCCGAACCGAAACCGAAACCGGCGGTTTTGGAACCGTAACCTTGAAACACTCTTGCGGTTCGGTTCCGGTTCAACAATTTTCAAAACTGGCCCACCACTTCCCAACCCGACAATATTGTGAGCGGTGTTCAACCTAGGTATGCAGTGGCCCGCTAAGGGGAGGGCCGTTAACCCACTGTTCTGTTAGAAATCCACCTCTCAATGCTTCATACTTGTGCCTGAAAGACAGTGGGAGTCGATCCTTGTGATTCTTGCAACTATGTTCCTTCGGAATCAACCGCGCTGCTCCTGCGGGCATCCTTTTCCTTTTCCGTTTCATGTCACCTAGCTTGGCGAAAACCGAGCTCAGTATTAGCCTGAAACAACAATAACCAACACAAACACAAATTAGGCATTTAATTCAATTTTTACATGTGTGAACAACATACATTTATATAGTTCAAATTTTTTAAAAAAATGCACACTAACGTTGATTTTGGAGTAATTCTATACTAATCATTTAATCAAATTTAATCCATGTTCCTATTCACTTTATCTATAGTATTACACATTAGCCCATACACCAATAATATTAATATAATTAAATATTATAAAAGTCAACAATTAAAAAAATAAAAATGAATACAATGAAATACAGCCCAAAGCAAACTCGTCCAATTCTCCTCCCCTTAAATTAAACTAAATCTATAATTAATACTTCATCCATCCCAAGTGAATATGCACTTTTCAATTTTAGAAACTCCTTTCTCTCTATTGAGGTGGGATTCATTCTCCACTAAGAGCATCCTCATCCGTGCTCTTAGCTAAGAGCACGGAAGTGGGCCCGGACCCACTTTTACTCCTTGTCCTTAGCTAAGAGCACAACACCCACATCCGTGCTCTTAGCTAAGGACAAGCTCAAGGGTCCCACCATTCTATTATTCAATTTAAATAAAAACATTTCCACAATATTAAAATGCATTAAAAATACAAGGAATAATATTACAAATTATAAAATAATTAAATATTACATAATTAAAATCCTAAAAATTAAAAATTACATAATTAAAATACTAAAAATTAAAAATTACATAATTAAAATCCATAAAATTTAAAAGACCCACTACTCGTTGCCGAATTTCGCCCAAATGTGATTGATTAGATCTTTTTGTAGCTCAGTGTGGGCTCTTGTATTGTGCATTGTGTGTCTTCTTTCGATCCTCTCGTTCGCCGTCGTATGCACACCTCGTCGTGGGGGACACCTCGCGGTTGAGCTTCCGGCTTCATCCTCGTCGTAAAAGTTAGCCGCCTTCGGTCCTTCGTCAGCTATAATCATGTTGTGCAAGATAATGCACGTGTACATGATGTCGGCGATATTCTTAATGTACCAAAGCCGAGAAGGAGACTTCACAATGTTGAATTGGCCTTGAAGGACCCCAAAAGCTCTTTCGACGTCTTTCCGAGCAGACTCTTGACGCTACGCAAAAAGAATCCGTCTCGGCTCTTGTGGATTTCTGAACGACTTCACGAAAGTCGACCACCTTGGGTAGATACCATCAGCGAGATAGTAACCCATGTGGTATGCATTTCCGTTGACGGTAAAGTCGATCGCCGGTGCTACACCATTCAAAACATTATCGAAGAGTGGTGAAGAATATAGCATGTTCAAGTCATTGTTGAATCCGGCAACACCGAAATATGCATGCCAAATCCATAGGCGGTAGTCGGCGACCGTTTCAAGGATAAGCGTTGGGCCGCCGCCTTTGTGGCCGCTTAAGAATTGCCCCCTCCAAGCAGTCGGACAATTCTTCCACTTCCAATGCATGCAGTCAATGCTGCCTAACATATCGGGAAAACCGTGGACTGTTTCGTGAAGACGAAGCAACCGTTGACAATCATCGATGGTGGGTGCTCGAAGGAATTCCGCCCCGAAAGCAGAACGAACGCCGTCTTAAAAATTCTTGAGGCATAGGATTCCAGTTGACTCACCGACATGCAAATACTCGTCGAAGAGGTCAGCCGTTTGCCCAGTAGCGAGTTATCGGATGACACAAGTTCACTTTTGCAACGCCGAGAGACTTTGCCGACCGGTTGCGTCTACACCTGATTCAAAGTATTCGACACGGGTGGACAATGTGTTGACAATATGCATAAACAACCGTTTTGACATGCGAAAACAGCGCCGAAAGTAATCTTCTGGATACCGCGGCTGGTCGAAAAAATAGTCGGCAACGAGCCTTTCATGGGCTCCCTCTCGATCACGAGGGATGTAGCGACGTTTTGATCTAGTTGGTTGAGGGGCGGGGGATTGGCGGCGACATAGGCTTCGTAGGCGGCACGATATTGTTCATAATATTCTTGTTCTTCGCGCTCCGCTTCCGCAATGAGATTGCTGAAATCCATTTTTGAATATTTTAGAGAGGGTTTGAGTGAGAGAGGAAGATGTATTTGATTTAGTTTGAATGAGAGATAATTTGATGTGAAAAGTGGATGATGAATGTGTGTATTTATAGATGATTTTGGATAAAAAAAAATCACAAAAATCCAAATAAAACGTCCAAAAACGGCTCTATTTTTTTGGGAATCCAATTTTTTTTTTTTTTTTTTTTGATATTATTTCGAATTATTTATGATTTTTTTTTTTTAAAAAAAAAAGAAAATTCGAATTTGCCAACGGCTAAGCCGTTGGCCAATCAGGACGTGCCACGTAGGGCTGCTTAGCGGCACGGACGGACAGCTCGCAGCGGCGGATGAACGAGCTCGTGCTCAGCGGCACGGACGGACGGACGGACGCCACCGCTGCGGATGCTCTAACAATATTTTAATTACTTTTTCTCTCTACTTCTCTCTTACTTTATCAATTTTGCATTAAAACCCATGCCAAACCCAAAGTGCATATTCTTTAGAGACGGAAGGAGTACTAATATTATGTGGCATATTCAATAAAATTAACATAATTTAGCCCATTGCTTTTTTATTTCAGAAAAACCATAATTTAGCCCATTCTCTGCCTAAAATTAAACCCAAAGTTTTAATTATGCTCATGCTCAATTATCCCGAAATAAATAAATACAATCACACTCTAAATTAAAACACTAGCTAGTGTGATTCTTCTAGTGATGTAAATATAGCCCGCAATTCGTAGGCCGGTCCGAATAGCTTGCCAAATTTATAGGGTCAGGGATGAAAATTTCTAGTCCGATAAAATTACAGCCCGATTAGCCCGCACCCGATTAACCTGCTACCCGGTAGGGCCAGACCCATAAATCCGATGGGCTGGCGCGGAAACCTGATAATATTTTTATCGTTCTATTTGTTTGACTCTAATTCGACACTTCATTGGTTATTTTATACTATAGATTACTAAAAAAATAACTTTCAATTTTATATATTAAATTTTTATTAACATAATAATAGATAAATAAATTTAAAAACTTCAAATTCACTAAAAAAAATATATTTAAATTTCTAAAACATGCTTAAAAATTTCTTGATGTTTATGTTTTATTTTGCATAAATCTCAAATATTAGTATTTGATCATATTTATGTTTGAGTTTAAGCATATATATCAAATTTATCAAAACTAAATATTTTACATTTTATAAATATAACTAATTTTCACTATTATTTATTGGGTTGATCATATGTTAATTTTATCGATAGCAACCCGATTAACCTGCTGAGCTAACCCGAAACCCGAGCTTTTAGGATTAGGGTTGATCTTTTATAACCCGAAAAAACCACAACCCGATTAGCCCACACTCGATTGACCGGCAACCCAAATAGGGTTGGCCCGAGACCCAGTAGACTGGCCCGATTGACATCCCTAGATTCTTCTACTTCTTCCTGGTACATTTATTTCTTTCTTAAGTTTCTTCCTTTTCTTTTCCTTGTCCTATTTTGAAAATACAAAAAAAAAAGAGACTTAAATGCAATTCTCAACATTTTTTTATATTTGTGAACGCTACAATCGCAGATATGCATTTTTACTGATCAAAAGTCCACAAATTTACGTTTTTGCCTTATGCTTTTGGTATAGGATTAGAGGAAATTTTTTAATGCAAAATGTGTATCTATTGACGATGATGAGGCCAAAACGTGACATCATTTAATATAATTAGAATGACGTGATATCTCCCAAGGTTGAAGTATAAATTACTACAAAAATCAAACACGAGACATGAACGTGATTTGTGGTGGGGGCAACCGCTATCACATTATGGTTTACTCAAATACATACTTCACGATTTGTATTGATTTTGAAATCAACGTATATGAAATGTGTGCATGTTATCCCATAAAAGTACTCCATGTTCTAATTATACTAGTATCATTTTACTAACATTACAAAAAAAATATTTTACTAAATTTGGTTTTATTTAGTTCATAATTACCTATTATATACATTGTCCCACAAACTTTAATTTGCCTATTATATAGTACTCCCTCCGTCCCATTGAAGATGACCCACTTTCTTTTTTAGTTTGTCTCAACTAATATATAGTACTCCCTCTGTCCCATTGAAGATGACCCACTTTCCTTTTTAGTTTGTCTCAACTAAGATGACACATTACTTAAAATGGAAACATCTCTATCTCTACTATATTCCATCTCTCTTACTTTACTCTCTGCTCTCAACACACAAAATAAATTTGTATAAAATCTCGTGCCGCCCAAAAAAGGGGTCATCTTCCTTGGACGGAGGGAGTACTTATTTAAGTTAAAATGCATATATCCATCTACTTATTCATATAAAAGTGCACATAGTTACAATTTTGGTTATTCTTACAAAATACATGGATATCGGTCCCTACAACCCAATTTTGGCTATGATATTTCCTACTAATTTTTAAAATGGTCTAAAATAACACAAACTTTTTATTTTATGTGCTATTTTCCAACCTGATCCGAATAAGATATTTTCGTCAAAACTTATCCCATGTGGCAACTGTGAAACGTTTGTGATATTTTAGACCACTTTTAAATTTTGACGCAAATATGATAAAAGCCATGTAGAAAGTCATGCTGATTTAGTTGTGTCAAGTAGCATAAAAAAAGGCACGCACGTTAGTCGGATATGGTGATTGATCTGTCAAACAAAATGAAAAGTTTGTGATATTTTAGACTATTTTTAAAGTTCTTGAAACATAGCAAAATTTGGCCAAAGTTCGGTGTTTCAGAGACCAATATCCCAAAATTTATTAGTTTATTTCAATTTTAAAGGATTTTGATTTTAAAACTACTTTCAAATTTCGTGAAAAATCTTCGTCAAAAATTTATGGAGTATGGAGTAGTTTGTATGGAGTAGTTTTTATGACTAATATTCCTGTTAAAAATGAGTATTGCAAAAATATACTATGAAAGTGCGTATAGTAGTTTGAATAAGAAATTACCCCCTTGTGAAGCTATATTCATATACAAATGAGTGTTATGATTGCACTAAACTAGAGTTTCGATTCATCAGTTCTATGCTATCACTAGTTATGATATACTCCCTCCGTCCCAGAAAGATGGTCTCAGTTCATTTTCTGTATTCATTTTGCAAAAATAATAATAAATAGGTAAAGTTGAAAGAGAGTAAAACAAAAGAATGATTAATGTAGGTAAGACTATTCTCTACATTATTCTCTCTTTTACTTTACTTTTTCTCTACTTTAACTATTTATTATTATTTTTGTAAAATGAGTGTGAAAAAGAAAATGGGACAATCTTTCTGGGACGGAGGGAGTACAAATCTTAGCATCCATATCTCAATTACTTGCTTCGTTTAAAAGCGTGGTATAGTTAGGTCACGAACCTTACAAAAATTAATTGAAGATGAGATTAAAACCTCAATTTTGACCCAATTACTATATAGCCGTATAATTAGCTACAATCTACTTGATTAATCTAGGCTCATAGATTAATTAATTTATTAATTAAATACACTGACCAAATATTTAATTGTTCAAAATTATTGAACTTTGCCCTTACCTAAAAAAACAGTAACAACCAGTCGACCAAATAACAAAGCGAAATTGCGTATTTATATTTAATATATTCAGGGATATAGTAGGAGTAATAATTAAGAATTAGGAATAATAAAATCCAAACATTAGATAGTACATGTAGCATTCTGTCTGATTGAATGATCTTGCTTCAATGCTCGGAATTTTTAGTAGTAACATTGGTAGAAGCGTTTTTTGACGATTGAAGAATGAAGATATTTTTTATTATTTCTAAGTCCAATTTTAGTAGTTGTAATTTATCATTTTTGGTACTCCCTCCGTCCCATTGAAGATGACCCACTTTCTTTTTTAGTTTGTCCCAACCAAGATGACCCATTATTTAAAATGGAAATATTTTTATCTCTACTTTATTCCCTCTCTCTTACTTTACTATCTCTTCTCTACACACAAAATAAAGTTGCATAAAATCTCGTGCCGCCCAAGAAAGGAGTCATCTTCCTCGGGACAGAGGGAGTATTACTTTAGGAGTCCTAGTTGAAATATTTTACGAATGATAATAAATCTCATATTCCACTAACTTTTTTTCACTCACATTTTATTATAAAACTAATATATATAAGTAGTATTTCACCTTTTTTCATCAACTTTCCTTCACTTTTCTTAAAATCTGGATATACCGTCGGGTCAGTCATTTTCAGTTGTAATCCAATATTGTTGTGTCAATTAAATTTAGTCCACATTTGGTGACTCGCACCCGTAATATAATAAAAACCCACAGGTTCCGTCTTTAAAACAAATGATACGAGTGGTAGTCCATGAAACTTTGTACTCCCTCCATCACATCGTAAGTGAAACATTTCTAATTCGACACGAGAGTTTATGTAGTGTTGTTCTATGAGTAAAATGGAGAGAATAAAGTAAAGAGATAGGAAAAAAGTAGAGATGTGACATTTCTATATTTAGAAATATATTAGTATCATTTAGTGTAAAACATTTCAAAAAGGAAAAAGGAAAATGTATCAGGGGAGTATATATGTAGTGGTTGTGACGATTTATTAATTCGGAATTTTTCGAATTCTAGCTATTACAGATTCAAGTAAACACCTTTCTACAAGATATGAGTGATGGATAATGATTTTAATTGTTGTAGAGTTCGAGAATAATATGTAGATAAATACGGAGTATATAACTATTTTTGATCGAAAGTTTTGTTAGTATTACATAAAAAAAGATAAAAAGGACGAAAATGAGTGAGGTCCAGGCACTGGGGCAAAAGCTTAAGCTAGACTTGTCTTTAATTACGTACAACGATAGCTCTAAACTACAATAAAAACTGGACAATATATACATGGAGTATTTTTTTTTTTTTTAAATTCTAACAGTCCAATATCTGATTTCTTAAAATTCAATACTTTATTAGTACGCGTAAGTACTAAATATAGATGAAACTTACAATTCAGGGACACACTTTATATAGATAAATGATTTATTAATTTTTGAAGGGCTTAGCTATTAAATACATTTACTCCATGAGTTAATCTTTTAACACATAAACTAAAAGAAGATCGCATTAATTCAAAGAAATTAAATTAAGGGAAGTAGGGTTAGGTTTGTGCTTATAGGCAATAGTCAAATTGTAAAAATAATTGAAAACTGTAATTAATTAATTCCAACGAAATTTTCTAGCTAGTGCAGACCAAATTAAATTAATAGCATACAAATTGCGATTAATATTAAATATGGAGTGATGATCTATCTAGATAGGATGGATATGATCCACAAATTTGTAGATTTGTTTAGCTTGCCTTGTTGGGCAAAGCAGCTCAATAATTCTCAACTTCTTTTACTGGCATAATTAGCTTAATTAATTTTACCATTCAATTGCTTTTCTCTCAAAAACAAATCCTACAATTGTGAAAATTGTAGTAGCCACCTAAATGCCTACCATTCTTAGCATGGGGATCAAACACTTTAATTTCAAAGTTGTAAAGTCAAAACTTAATATGTTTGTTTTGATACCCAATGTTGGTAGTGACGTGTACGAAGTTTTTGATAGAATAGATTGGTCGAAGCAAAGAAACAAATTAACTAATTAAGATGGCTAATTAAGTAGCATTTCCAAGGGAAAAAGTAAATTGAAAAGGTATAATTCTCATTTAAATGTAATTATACCTTCTTAAAAAATAATGGACTCTAAAGAAAGAAGGTAAATTAAAAAGGCAAATAAAAATAACTATTTTTTTACTTTTTGTTCCAAAAGAGGTAAAAATACCTTCTCAAATACCCTTTCCATCCATTGGAGCATGAAATTTTATGGAGAAAAGGTAAATTTTATGGAGTATGATAGTTATTTCTCTTTACCTCTTCATTTACCCTTTCCCTTGGAGATGAGATGCTCTTAGTGAACAATTAAATCTACATTTATTTTTTGGCTTTACATGATTTAGTATTTATATGATGGAGCTTATAATAAATTTTCATACCCCACGAAATTTCATATCTATTTGACAACAATGGAATTAGATCTTTAGCCCAAATATTTCCACAAAATAAAGCAATGATTTTACTACATATAAATATAATCACATTACCTATTTATCTTACATGCACAACTCTATGTAGTGTGCTTGTTTGAGTAAAAGCTAGATGCATATTGTACTACCTAAGTAGACTAGAAGCATGGGGAAAAGGTATATTCAATTTTACTAGCTAAGTAGATTGCAATTCTATTCGATTGATCTTATAGTAGTTTTCAAATCAATTAAATATGTTATTTACTATTGTGTACATATAGTATAACAGGTAGGTGAGCAGATAAAATCTTTTCCTTTCCGTAACTGGTTATTGATTATATGACTCAGGATAAATTGTTGTATAAAGCATGATTTTTAAAGCAAGTGTGCTACAAAAAAATATGCAAATTGACTTTTAAAAAAAATCAACCCAATCAAAATTGGCTTTCAAAAAATACAGTGATTTATGAAACCCATGTAGTAGTTATAAATATTTCGATACAGAAAAAGAAGTGGATTCGATACATAGTAACGACCTAAATATAAAATTGGGATTTTGTGTAATTATTTTATGAGAAAATTAAATAAATATGTGGGGGTCCAACTGTTCAAATGTTTTTAAAATGCACAGATAAATGTCTGAATCATAGGCAACTTACGCAGGTCGGCGGAAATCCGTATAAATTACTCTCTTTAATTTAAGACATGTAAAAAAATGAAAAAAAATAATTGAATATGATTTTTATATTTTATAATAAAATTAATGTGACTGAGATAAGTTAATGAGATATTAATTCAGTTATTATTAAAGAAAATAATAGAAAAATAAAATATTTTATTGTAGATATTTATTAGTAACAAATTGTGATATATGGTAGACAGAGGGAATACAAATTTATTTAGTTATGGTTTAAATTCATAGAGATCAACTACTTAAATGACCTATGTACCCCCTCAGTGTAAAATAAACACAATAATCAATTCCTTAATTCAAATTAATAGTTCTTAATTGGTTCCCTCAAAATCACTTAAAACCCTAATTGACGAAAAGTTTTAACCACTTTAGAAGTCACCGTTCTTGGAACAATGATGGATAAATAAGTTGCATAATTGAGCACTGTTGATTAATTTTCATGTTTATATTTAATCACCGCAAATTATGTTGAATTTTTTTTTGTGCATTTGAAATGAAGCATGGCTCTTAATTGTCCTTGCTGCGAGTAATTTAAGTCAAAAAAGAAAAAAAGGAGAATGAAAAAACAAACAATAATGGAGCTAATACTTGATTGAATTAATGTTATGTGTGAAGAATAATTAGTGATATTTATTGATGTATCACTCCACCAAATTTTCAAAATTTCCATTATCACACCACACTTGTCTGCGTTTTCGTAATAGTATAAAAACACTTATTTCGTAGCAATTAATTCTGACGATTAATCGTGAAAAAAAATGAACGTTAGTAACATACATTAATTCGTTCAATTCAAAAACTACAAATGTCAAAATTTGAACGTTAGTAATTTAATATTTTAATTTTTATTAGAGATCTTGATTTTAACTAGAATCAATCCAGATTATCTCCCTGTAGTTATTTGAAGCATTCAATGTATTTTGTTGCTCAACATTTTCTTCATTCATTCAATTCATTTTTGAATTGTTGGATCTTTGTTACTTCTTTAAATTGTTTTGGAATAAAAATTATTGCCTTATTTTCTTGCAATTTTTGTTTGGTATGTTGTATGAATTGACTGGATTATTTTAGATTAACAAATTTGTGCGCATGGATTTGAAAAGCCTAGTATGAATATGCTAAATTGATAAACTTGGATGATACGAATTAAAACTGTGCATGTCTAACAAAATCAAGTTGATATGTACGATATTAATTTATACTTTGCACACAAAACTCGGGTTTATAATAAATTTGGTATTAGTTGGTTGATTTCGTATCATAATTATTGGGTCAGTGGGTCTTATAAATCTAAGAGCTCTATTTGTCCCATTAAGATGAAAACAATAATATCATTATTTTAATCTTTTTTACTTTACTCTTTCTTCGTTAAGTCATAAAACAATACTTCTTCCGTCCCAAGATAAGTGACCATAAACTTTTCGGCACGGGATTTAAAGAAATGATATTTTGTTAGTAAAGTGGAAAGTGAATAAAGTAAGAGAGTTAATAAAGTAGAGAGAAAAAGTAAGAGAGAGAATACCAAAAAAGGAAATGAGTCACTTATCTTAGGATGCGGGAAGTACTATATAAAATCTCATGCTGAAATCCAAATGTTTCATATTTTTTGGGACGATGGAAGTATGAATGAGTTGAATTCTATTTAGTATATATTGACTGAATTTATACAAATATTATCATGTTTGGTAACATTGAAACGAATAGACCGACTCTATGGCAAGATTACTAGGTTTGCAAGTATGGTAAGCCCAATATAATATTAACTGAGTTTATACCATGATGATGAAGCATATTTCGACACGTGTTTGAGGAAAATGATAATAAATAGTTAAAGTTGGGAGAAAGTAAAGTAATTAATAGAATAACGTATATACGACTCTCTTCTATATTATTCCATCTCTTACTTTACTTTTTCTCCACTTTAACTATTTATTACTTCCTTTGTTCCCTAAAATTCGTCACCATTTCACCAGGCACGGGTTTTAAAAAATATAGTAGAAAGTAGATTGAAAAAATTAGTGGTATGTGGGTCCTACTTTTATATATTACTCCTTCTGTTCCATAGTAATAGAGGCATTACATTTTGCGCACCCGTTTAGAAAAAATAATTATAAATAGTTAAAGTGGATAAAAAGTAAAGTAAGAGAAAGAATAATGTAGAGAAGAGTCTTATCTATAATATTCTCTCTCTTACTTTACTTTTTCTCCACTTTAACTATTTATAATTATTTTTTCAAAACGAGTGTGCAAAATGTGCCTCTATTACTATGAAACGGAGGGAGTATTAGTTATAAAATAAAATGTGAGAGAGAATGAGTTAGTGAAATGTGAGGTTCATTATAAAAAATGTTAAATGTGAAAGATGACAAATTTTTAGGGACGGATGAAAAAGGAAATAAGTGACAAATTTTCAAGGACGGATAGAATATTAGTATATTTGTAAAACAACTGCCAAAAAGAAATCAATCACTTAAACTAACGGATCATCTCTAATAAATTGTGATAATGATAATTTTATTTTAAATAAATACTTACTTTAAAGATTAATAAAAATACCTATTCGAGGAAACTCAAGTGAAGTAATGAAATCGCCTTTATTTAAAGAAAGAGGTCAAAAGTGTAATCCCCTTCCCCTTACTCCTCACAAAAAGTACAATACAAAATAATTTCCATCACTTCTTATCAACATAAAAATAAATAATTAAAATCGCTCGAATACGAATCATTTACTGTAACACACTCGCATATTAATATCCAAAACAGGACCAAAAATAAAAATTACTAGCTCTCCAAAACCATAACTTAAATTAAAAAAATTAGAATAGTATACTGTATACTATAAGATGCAAATTAATTAGATAAAAAATGAAAATAATTAGAAGGAGAGAGTGTACAGACATAAAGCAGCGGGTTTCACGGACGAGGTTGCAAAAGCTGTTTTACCGACACGTGGCCGCACTACCAGCCGTAGATTCTCATGCAGATGCACTCCATCTTTAGATCACTCCGAGTTGATGATGAAGACACTATTTAGCTAGCTCTTGAGAGAGAGAAAGAAACAGAGTCAAAGATAGTAAAAAAAAAAAAATTAAAAAAAAAAAGAAAAAAAATTGGTGGTGGCAGAAAGAAAACAAAAAAAAGAAGGCAGTTGCTTTTGGGAAGGCCATGGCGGCGTGGCAGAGCTGTAATTCTGCGTCTTTAATGCAAAATTGAAGAAGCCGATTTATCATCAATCGCTTATAGCCTCCCTCCTCTCTTCAGAAAATCACAAACCCCTCTTTCTTCCCTTTCTCTCTCTCATAAAACCATACCCTCGTTTTAATTATAATCAAAATCAAAATCAAAATCCTCTCTCTAAAGAGCTTAAATTGTGATGTTATGCCTTGTTGTTTAATTTCTCCACATGCAAAAACTCGGCAGCGGTACGATTGTGTCTGATTCGGCCAGAAATCAGAAGCTGTCTGCCTCAAAACCCACATTTCTACACTCCCAAAAACAGCAACAATTAAAGCGTGCTGCTTCCTTATCAAGGCTATGGAATTAACCACCACCGCAGAAGCAACATCGACAACAACATGGCCGGCTTTTTCTCACTAGGCGCCACCACCACCACCCGCCCCGATCAACAGACCACCACCACCAACAACAGCAATAATCCAGACAACTGGTTCTTATTCCGAAATGAAGAGGTCCCTTCTTACAAGGGTTTCGAGCTCTGGCAGCCCCAGAGCTCGAACCCCCCGCAGAATTTCCTGCAGCGGGAGGCTGTGAGTAACCACCACCACCACCCGCTGCAGGATCTGTACGCTTCTGCGGGGGGGCTGGCGGTGGGGCCCAGCCAGCAGTCCCCGAGATCGGGGTTTCTGATGATGCGGAGCGGCGGGGGAGGCGGGATCAGCTGCCAGGACTGCGGGAACCAGGCGAAGAAGGACTGCTCGCACATGAGATGTCGGACCTGCTGCAAGAGCCGAGGGTTTCAGTGCCAGACTCATGTCAAAAGCACCTGGGTTCCCGCAGCCAAGCGGAGAGAGCGACAGCTACAACACCAACAGCAGAGCGGTGATAGAGAGAGCTCCAAGCGACACAGAGAGTCGTCTCCCAGTCCACTAGTGTGCACTCGCATCCCCTCTACCACCACCACCACCACTGGTATTACACAAAAACTCACTCAATCAATCACAAATCAGAGATTTTTAAAAAAATCTGTCCTAGCGTCGTGTCAAATAATGCAATTGCGTGTAGCCAAGAATCCAACTCCATTTCACAAAATCACATCTCTACTTTTTTCCAATCCATCACTGTTTTCGGGTATTCCTGACATAAGATTGACACCTTTCTCTCTCTATACGTGTATTTGTACGCTCAATTAGGGTTGGAATTGGGGAATTTCCCATCGGAAGTGAGCGCGGAGGCGGTGTTCCGGTGCGTGAGAGTGAGCGCAATGGACGACGCGGAGGAGCAATTCGCCTACCAAACCGCCGTCAACATCTCCGGCCACGTCTTCAAGGGAATCCTCTACGATCAAGGCGGAGAAAGCCAGTACATCGCCGGAGAGACCTCCTCCGACGCTTCCGCCGCTCATTTGATCACCGCCACCGCCACGTCAGCCCCAATCACCACCACCGCAGCTCCATTCCTCGATCCTTCTTTATTTCCGCCGCCAGTTAACAACAGCTTCATCGCCGGTACGCAATTCTTCCCACGACCCCCGAGATCTTGAGAAATTGAAATTTCCACCACATTTAATCCTCTCTCTCTCTCATAGTGTGTTTGTTGAAAGGGGAAATTATTGTACTAGAGAGACAAAAAGAAGCAGGAAACGAGGGGATTGTGTTTGATTTTTAGTTCACATTTCGATGCACATCTTCAAATTCTATCTTCCTTCTTCTTCCATTTCAATTTACCATAAAAAAATGTTCCTATTTTTCGCTCTAAAACAAGGGCTTCTTGTTGTTTCCTTTTCTGTTTATTTCTATAATATTATTTTCCTCCTCAGATTACGCCTTGTTTTTGCTTGTTTGAATTATGATATATATGTATCCAGCCATGCAATAATTATTTTATTAATATTTGACAATTTGTGACAAAACATGTGATTTGGGGGGGTCTTAATTTGACATGAATGTTGTAAGCAGAAAAAGCTTTCTTTGCGTATAGACATGCATGTCTGATGCAGCTTCAGGTGCATTGAGAAAAGAAAAATCTTGAGGGTTAATGTTTTTTGGGAATTACAGTATATATTTATATATGTGTGTGTGTGTAACTGTGTGTGTAGTGCAATAGATTTTGTGCTTTCTGCAGTTTTTTTGTTCAGAATGTGTCTGCCCTAGTAAATGTTAGTACTACTCCCTTCTTTACATTTGTCTTATCTCATCTCACTAATATAAAAATAGTATTCCTAAGTTGAGATTTCTGATACAGGCAGAGATATTCTCCTTTTGGCCATCATATATAGATTTTCATCCTTGTCAATTTTTTTTAATTGAGACTTACCAAATATTAATGGAGCATGCATAAATGTCATGAGCTGGGGTAGAATTATTGTAGTAGTAATATATTGAATTCATTTAGGAGAGTAGGCGGTTTTGCTCGGTACAAGGCTATTAGACTGAGAGTATCGGCAATTGAGCACGCACTATATCGTGCTCTAATAGCGTTCCCCGTGTTGGGTGGAATTTCTCGATCAACTTAGATACAAAACCATCTTAGCCAATGCACAATTGTTTGTATCTAGGTCTTCGTTTATTTTATTTTTGTTGTTTTAGTGGTTGTGAATAGTATTGAAGAGCACGTACGTGATATAGTGCACTAGTGCTCTAGAGTTGTTGACGCCTTAAAAATATGATGATATTACATTCCTGTCCAGTCCCGGAAATAGTTAGCTAGATATATGTCATGATTTGGAAAGAAGCCTAACAAATTTTGAAAGAATATGTAGTAAATTGGTAATTCAACAGCTCATCACATTCTCATTAATGGTTGTTAGGCACCTCTATTTTTTTTCCCATGTGCCATTCTCCTTCTTTCTCAGTTCTTGGCGAAATTAAGGTTGGAATTTAAGTTTGTCTGATTCCATAAAATGTAGGCTAAAACAGTCGTCTCGTGATCTTATTGCATTCTTTACTGGCTGTCTAGAATTCATGTTGGGAAAAATAATTGAAGAATATTATATAATGTGACATAACTGTTGGTGTGAAGTTCGAATTGAAATGAGGCAGATTGAGAAACAGCACGCATTTAGGGTCAAATGATTACACAAGGTTTTTAATAGACTTCATTCAGAAACTGATGGTTCATTTTTTATCCGTTGGGGTCTTGGGGAAAATAATTTACTTGAAGAATGCAAATATTAATTATAGCCATATGTATAATACAACTATGTTTCAAATATATTTTTTATTTTTATATTTATAATAATCATACAGTGACGTTGCTAATGCAATTATGTGAACTATCTACAATTATATGTGTGAGTAGTTGTGGAGTGTATCTTTGTTCTTGGTGAAATATATGGCCATATTGGGGCAACTTTCTGAGAGTATATCGATCAAATTAAAAAAAAAACTATAAATATTAGAAAATAACCATTGACTTATAAGATAGGGGAGAAAGTTTTTCCGATTTATCGTTGCAAGTACAAAATCCTTAAAGATATTTTAGTCATGAATAAGAGTCATTCGTTTGTATATAAATACTTAGTGTGCTTAATTAACTTAATTAAGTACGTAGTAGTTGTATAAATAATGTATCTTCCCGTGATGCAAGATTCTCCCACGAATTTTTTGAAATTCGTGAAAAATAATGAATCAATTATTAATTGTTAACGGCTGGATTTAATGGAGCAAGGATGACTATTAATTCTAAGTCTCAGACTCTGACTAAACACTACGTTCTCATTTAATCCACACCCTCTATACGTCGACATACAAGTATAACAGCGAAATGTGTACATCATTATAAGTTAAATTATAAATTTACTATAAAAAAGTTCATGATCAAATGACAATTGTACTCTTATTCATTTAAATATGGATTGGAAAATCGGTTGCTAGATCAAAATTCTGCAATAAGATATTGTTCGTATTTGATTAGATATATGTATATCTATAATGAAAATGTGGATCATGATATAGGTTGTGTATATGTCCTCCCCATGTATGCATGTAGGGGGTTTACTCTACAAAATTGTGGTGGGCCTCACATTTTTGGAAGAACCTATGGATTTTATTTCGAGAAAGAAAAAGAGAAAAAGAAAGAAAGATTCGACAGAAAGTATTCTTATAACTTCATATATATAGATTAAGAGGATAGAAAGAATCTCAATAAAGTGGCTTTTGTATGTATAATAATCTCGATAATTTAATGTCATTACAATTCGTTTTCTACACTAATCATCCTCTTTAACAAAAAGTTGTGTGTACCTTGTGATTTAGTTGCAAAAGAAATTGCTATTTTTTAAAATTAGTTAGTGCTATTGATCGAAAATTATACACCAATTTAGGGAAAACAGCCATCTTATATTATATGTCTTGGAATGTTCATAAATCGAAAGAAATAAGCATGTAGCACACGTCAAATTCTCATATACCAATCAATATGATTTCGTAGGTTAGCATACAATTTACCAAAAAACATTAGGGTTGCGTTGCGTTAGTAATTATACATGTCGACAAATTCTTGGAAGTTTCCCTAGTTAGCAAAAGGCTTTTCTAATGGTTCACCATGATTTATCGACGATCTCACTATAATTTTTAAATGTATTTCATCATGTTTCACTTTAGGAGACATGATATTCAATTAGCTAGATAGGGATGATATAATGCTATAACATGCGTTCACTTAAATATAATACTAACAAATACCATGGTTTTTCTTTTTGTAAAAAAGGGAGAGTTTTGAAATTTTTGTTTTGCCTCTTTTTTTATAAAAGCTGGGGGAGAGAGAATTCAAGATCAAACCCTAGCCTCTTATTTTATAAAGATAAAGACCAAATATATTAAAATAAGTTACTAAGTTATAGTACTATTAATTAAGTCAAGGCTAACTTGTTGGGGCTTAGACTATACAGTTACATGCTATACTTCATATAGTATAAAATAGTAGTAGTACTGGTTTTTTATATGTATAAGTACAATAATAACTTCTTTGTTGAGAATGCTTCATATATTTACTTAATTCAGTATCTTTTTATAATGAATTCATGTACTTATATGTTATGATAGTGATTTTCTTTATGAGTATCATACATAAAAATACCATTAAGTCAATAAATAGGTCCAATCTTCCATCCAAGGCCCAATTATTTCTAAGATAGTCCTTAATTAACCTCTCACATGTGATGGAACGTCATAATATAAAATAATGCCAATCGACTTCCAATTTTTGGGGTGTATCCACGATGCAGTTTGATTAGGTATATTAAAAATATTATATAATTAATCATTAAATTACCTTGTAATCAATATAGTAAATCATTAGTAAAGCCACACCACATTAACTTGCAGAAGTAGAAGATAAAAATCATTATTAATCTTTTTTAAAAATAATTTATACATGCAAGTGTATACAATAATGACCAAAAAGTTTATAAACATTTAGCCATATTTGATTATAGAAATGTTTGATAAAATATTGCAATAATGATCATATTTGGATTTATACTGGCAAAATAACCATGCCTCGGATTTCTCAAAATGAAAATTTATCATTGCATGATTTTTTTTCAAGATCATCAACTTGTTTCCTTGAAAAGAAATAGATCATCTTACAATATCTTTCTAGTTGTCGGGAGATTATTTTGCATGTCTCATATTAAAATTAATTCATTTTATTACAATTTACTCTATAATGTCTATTATCTAATACCCTCTCAACTACGTGGAGTGACCGTAATTATTTGGTAAATGAAATAAATTTTTGTAGGGGGTGAATTAGGGTTTGACCTTTTTATATGCAGAATGACTATAAAACAAAGCTTCTCAAAGTGAATATTTGTTTTGTTTTGGTAGTTCCTTAGCATGTTTTTGTCAAGAAAAGAATGGAATGCCCACTAAGTGTTGTGGTAGTGGTAACATATAGCCGAAAGTTAGGGAATGATGTGATTAAAATTACTTGCTTTACCGATGACTATCCCTTCAATCCGTACAACATACTTTATTTTTTGTAATTTCATACTTTATCCGTTTTATTATTCGTTATATCACATTATTTGGATGACATGTTAGCTCGTGACAAGAGGTCATTGGTTCGATTACCTTTTTTTTTGGCATGTAACAATGTATTTCGCGGTTATTTACATAATATCAAGATTAGACTATATCTTATGACTATTCATATCATCTCGTATTATATACTATCATTATTGTCATGTCCAACGAACCAAATGAAAATAGATATGTTCAATAGTATTAATCAATAACATTATAAGTATAGAATAAATAATAGTACAAAATATTATAATGATAGATCTCAAGTATGATGACGCATGACATGAGTCTCATCTCAATTTACAAACTGAAAATCCAAACATGGATAGAGAATCATGAATTATCATATATGGCAGGAAAAGTAGTGTCTATGATCATCAATGTCATGATTTCTATAATGAAATATCTTGTTGTATATGTATTGTCATTGCAATAGTATTTTCTTGGATCCAAGATTTCTCGAGCAACAAAAAAGGAGGCACCTCGTATTCGTAAACGCTGCTACTATTCGTTATTGATTGCGTAAAATATTAAATCTAGGAAATTATTGAATAGAATTTATAAATCTACTGCCCTTTATCTTTGTTGTTGCTTTCTGCTTTTTGTCTTTTTGCTGTATCTTAGGGCTAAAAACTGCGCTGGAATAAAGTATTTTATACAATAATCAAATTAGAGTAGTGATTGGTCGCCCTAATTTTTATGAAGATTGATTATTGATTGGTGATGAATTGGGTAACATAAATATATTCAATATTCCTATGTTTCTTGGGTCGATTTTAGGATTGAATTGTACATATATATCTATCTAAAGTTGAGTTTTAATTAGATCAATTTTGTTTAATTGAATTGATTTGTCCGTTTAAACTAAAGTGCCGACTTAAAGCTCTCAATTAGTACTACTACTTCTAAGTGGGAGGTGACAAATTCAAATTTGACCCTCAAATTTTGTACTAATAGAAACAATTGACACATGTGAGATAATTAGAATAAAAGGTTCATTTGGGTTCATCATGCATACAACGATGTAAAATGTAAAACCCAAATGAGCTATTGCACCATTTTGGTTCGATAGCTAATCTGGCTTGAGATGAAGATGTCAGTGAACATGGCATGGGCGGTGAAGTCCGCGGGTAGGATAAGAGAGAGTAATTGGAGACTCTAGGTTACACCTGAATAGCGCATGCAAAGAGGAGTGGAGTGGACAACGTTTTGAGTGTGCGGTAGATATTGTTAGTCAAAAATGTTCTTAGGGGTTAATAAAGGACTGAATTGTATTTTAAAATTTCATTTGAGTTAGAATTATCCATACGTTTTTAGTTTCGAGTTCAAACAAAACTATCAAACGAAGAGCTACTAATTTATATGCACTACCAAACATTAACCCACGACGAAAATCCTAGCACACCAAGATAACACATCACGATTTTAAACTAGTCATGACTTATGTTGCCTAGACTATCAAATGGGTGACTAACACTCCACGACCTATATTTTGATGGTCAAGATAAGACTTTAGTCCCAAACAACTCGTGACAATACATCGGCTAATCCATATATGTATGTGGTGGTCAATTTTTAAAAAAATATCACGTTTAATAGTTTTAAAATAATAATTCATCCATGTGGATAGGTATTGATTGTTCACCAATGTGTATAAAGTCTTCAATTGAAAGGCTAATTAGGGGTATAGCTTAGCTAGACACTTGTTTAATATGAAACACTAATGATCTAGCTAGAAATATACTATTTCCCTTTAAGAGAAAAGAAAGCAATAAAGAAATGGTCTAAGTAGACTTGCACTTACCCAAGATAGAATACATATGACGAGAAATTCAGCAATGAATTGGAATGATTTATATAATTAAATGGGTGAAATACCAATTTTGATAATTTTAGACAAAAGTACAAAGGTTGGATATTGTGGGCAGCATGTGGGATGCAATCCAGCTTTATATGGTCACAATGATTAGCTCGATACTCCAAATGTTGAGACGGGGAAGGCCATCTCAAAAGGTGTGGGGTACTAAATAAATTACTAGTGCATAATTTTAAGTTGTTTCAAAATAATTATAAAGTTTATTGGTGTCTTTTCGAAAGAATTATAGTAGTAGTAGTAGTAAATTTTATTGGTGTCTTTTCAAAAGATTAATAAATTTTAGGGTAAATGGAAAAAAAAAAATCATAAAATTCGGTAAAATTCTGGTTTTTTCCGCAATTTAAAAAAAAGTCAATTATATCATAACTTTGATATTTTTTTAATTGTCTCAAAGCAAAAAAAATCATCATGCTATATTTCTAAATTTGTCAACGTAACATGTACATATGTAAAAGTTAAAGACATAATTAACTAAATGTATTAAATGATGATGTTTATATAGCCGAATGTTTTATTTGCATGATATTTTTCGTTTACCAAAAGCATAAATAGATTCCCCCAAATCATAAAGTATGAGATAATTGAGAAAAAATGTTAAAATTATGATATAATTGACATTTTTTAAAGTTGCGTGATAGACCAAAATGTAACAAAACGTCGTGATTATTTTTATTCATTTACCCTAAGGGCGTGTTCACTACGTAAGAATTGGGCAATTCTTTGGCCCAATTGGGGGAATTAGGGTTGTTCTGTTGTTCACCTTCCACTAATTAATTGTTGGAGACCTTATAATTGGGATGGGGTCCGCACTATTTATGCCAATTGAGGAAGAATTGATATCTTGCTTAATAGGTAAGATTTGTTTGTGCATTGAAAAGTGCACAAAGAAATAAACTTGGTTTTACACATTTGTTGCACCTTTCCATCTTTTCACCTTTTCACCTTAGAGGGATAAATTTGTCAATCCATAATTCTATTAGGTCCAAGTCTTTATTTTGGGTAATATTTGGACCAATTCTTGGGCCAGTTCTAAGATACTAAACAATGGAGAAAAGAATTATATATATGGCTAATTATGGCTCCATTCTTAAAAAGTTTAATTCTTCCAAATGTTAGAAATGAAAATCTCCTATAGTGAACATGCCCTAAATGTTAATCCATCCAGCCCAATTTTGTAGTGTAACACACCAATGCTAAATTTTAATCCATCCAGCCCAATTTTGTAGTATAACACACCAATATTATTGTAGGCTTCTGCAATGGATTGTCACATCTGTGTAGGCTGTAAACTTTGTCTAAATCTTCCTCATTTGATATTCTTACTTGGAAACGTTGCAATGACTTAAACACCATTCAATTTATTACAAATTTTACTCCTTCATACTTTTTTTCAGTGGCATGCTTCAATAATTGGCCTGAACATTAATTCCACATATGCATCAAACACAGAAATTAGGCATGTTACATCTAATCTCCAAAGGCCCAACTAAATTGGGTATTAAAAATTTTACAATAAATTGAAGGATTGACATTATTGCAATATTTGAAATATTCCTAAAATACAATATAAAATAATACAAAAAGGAAAATAAATCATTTAACCACAAACACTGCAATTAGAAATGAATGTAATTATGTAAATGAAACCATATAATCAGAAGCTCATATGAAACTGGTGTATTCAGGTCAATCAAATCAGTATGCAATTACTACACAAATTCAATAACTTAAACAATGAGGAACAAGTTCACACTAGAGACATGATATCCCTCCACACTCAAATCACTCTAATCATTTGAAAACAGAGAAGCTGCATCGGTCGAGATTCATATTTTCCTTTTGTAAAAGGGGAAAAATGAACACAACTTGAGCTTCATTCATGGCTTTGCTCTTACCAAATCCATGAATCCACAAACTATCCTATACTGTCATACAGGTTCTCCTTAGGCACCTGTATAAGGTCAAATCTACCTAGCTTTGCACGACCGATGCTAGCCAGAATCGGGGATGAAATAGCCGCTGCTCACAAATCATAAATACTCATAAAAAAACTACCTTTGTAGTGACATTTCCTCTAGTATCTCACTTCTTTTCGCCTTTCTTTGCTCGAGTATGCTGGTTAGTTTGAAGGGGCGCATATTGCTTCAACTGAGAGTCGCTTTAGCACGTTAGGACATGGATCTTGCCCGAAGTTACTGTTGGATATTGTCACAGTGCATCTCTGCTGCCCAATGCACTTCTGCAAGGTCCAAAGAGATCAAACAGTTTGAGCATCGGATGACATAGATAAGCTCGTGCAATGTAAAGAGAAGACAAAAGTGTACCTTCTCTAAGATGGCGTATGAGGTCGAAGCATGGCAAGCTCCTTGCTGGAAGTTGCCACAGGTTCCAGAAGGAGTTCCGAAGCTTGCAAACTTGATGGAAGAAATGGACTGTCCGGGAGCACAGCGGAGGTGAACCTTGGGTTTGTGGAATGCTTCAGGTCGCCCGTAGCTTTCTATTTGCCAGTTCTTAAAGTTCGGGTGATACTCAGTCATATCAGCACAAACGCTGGATACTGACCTCTTGACAAGAGTGATCCTCGTGGGATCTCCACCAAGTTCTTCAAAAAGCACCAGCACATTCTGGGTCGGTTTTAGCCAAGAACGTGGTAAGTGATACCTGCAAGAGTAGTTTTTCAGTGTTTACTCATAACTTCTGATTCTGTTTATGTTATTATGCTTTTGGTAGTTAGTAAAAGTCCAATCAAGACCTACCATCTTTGAGTTGGTTGCCCACACCCTTGTTGGCACTTGGTTGGCCGGAAACTTCCTGCGTAATTACATCCGTTGCAATTACCAGTGGCATAAGCTGTCCAGTATCTTCCCAGACTCTGGCCATTCACCCACACTTGGCCTTTGCCCATGCTACTCATGTCCAAAGCCAATGGCTCATCGCCATCAGGTGCTTCAAAATAGGCCTGCGGAGTTCGAATATAACAAATTCATGATCCACGTCTCTTATGTACACCAGTTGTGTCTATACTTTCATTGAGATTTTTGTCGAATGTACCTTATGCCATGTCAAAGGCTGCTGCTTCTGGGCTATTAGTGAACCTTGCATCCACTCAACTGAGGAGAAACTGTTTGGAGAGACAAGATCCATAGCTTCTCCCTTAAGACCGACCTGGCTCAGGAGACGATCATCAGTCTTTAACCTTAAAACAAGGACTATAGTGGAAAATTATGACGTCGCATATATATACCTGGTAGGTCCATTTTGCCCAGGACAAATCCAGTTTTCCACGGTCAAGTCCAAGCAAAGCAACAGGACCCAAAATCCCAGTGTTCCACGACTCATAATGCCCGCCAACATTCTCCAATAAAAAAGATGAAAATGTCAGGAAGATTTCACAAAATTTATTCAGAAAGATATAAAGTCATAAATCATAATGTAACCAAATCACATGTTTAATAGTTGAAGTAGCTATTCATTCACTCTGATTGTTTGATATACGAATGTGTCTATTAAGATAAATGATGAAAAGCACTAACTGGCAAGCCAACAGCCACACTCAGGAGACTAATCTTGTTAGATCCAGCATGAAAGTTAACTTTTCCCTTGAACGTAAATCTCCTGTTTTGCCTCGTCCCAGAAGCAGAGCCTAGACAACAGAATAAGCATGACAAAAAAATTAGCCATATGACAAAATAAAGAAATATAACACGACGGGTAAAGCCTTGAAAAATAACAGAAGCAGATTATCTACCAGAGAGCTGTCCATTCACAAAAACATGCAGAGCATGACCAGTTGACTGAACAATAAGAGTCGGGAGCTCCCCACCATGCAGACTGGACTCAGATGAACCAATATCAACACTGCAACACAGAGAAGAACGTTAAATGCAGTTAAATTTATGCTGAATTTATTGCTTTCCTCAGCCTCCAAATGATTTGTAATAATTGTGGCTAAGCTAGAAAATGTTTACAAGTAATATACAATGATAAGACGCAGTTGACTCAGGTGGTTCACTAGCCATGTTTAACTTACCTAGTTGTATACCAGAGATAATCGGTAGCATCTCTTGTGACATTTATCTGCTCCAAGAGACCAACAGCGGTGAATGTTGATCTGTCATCAAGAGATGTTAAATCTTCGTTGAATGTTTCCCAGGAGAACACTTCTTTGTTAGTTGGCTGCATTTCCATTTGTGACGTTTGAACTCCAACCTGTGGTACACGCAATAAAATCTCATCTCAAAGGGAGCAATTAAGAATAGTAGATACTTAATTGCATAAAGTAATAAAGCCTCTACGAGAATTGGCTTATCACTGTAATGAACATTACATACCTTGGCTGTATTAAAGACAACGTTTCTGCAGTCAGGTAGGATGCTAATGGACCAAGGCTGAAGGTTGTAGTGCATGTTATTGAACATAACTCTTGCCACGGACTTAGTATCATAATTAGAAAGAAATGCTGCACAACCGCCCGATTTTGAAGTGTATACATAAGCCTGAAAGAATAAATCAGTGAATATTCAGAGGACAGCTAATGGCAAGTGCATGTGGCGTAAGTATATTAGGAGGTAAGAGGTAGACACCTGTTGAAGGCTGCCTAGAGAAGTCACTGCAGGATCTGCTGAAACTAGAGCTTTCTCACATAATTTAATAGCTCTGTGCAGTTCTTTCAAATGACCGTATTTAGGTTGTCGGATCAAGCCTGTCAGGTCAAAATCCCATGCATTGAGTTGTTTGCTAGTTTCAAATTAGAAAGATTTGGATATTTGCAATACAGCCCACAAAGATTATAGCATTTCCACAACACTATGACTCACTCACAGAATAAAGCATGAACTAGAATTATCTATACCATATTCATCTAGTGGAGCATCATAATCGTAGCTTGTAGTAATGAAAGGGCCTCCAGCAGAGCGCCCAAAATTTGTGCCTCCATGGTACTGTTTAAAAGCACAATTGTGTGCCCTTGTTAGTTAACTGCCATTACTACTTACTAGGAAGAATAAAGATTAGACATTAGTCCATGAAACCAACCATGTAATAGTTCAACAATGAGCCTCCCTTCTGTACAAATCTAGCCACAGCAAATGCTAAATCTTGAACAGGCCTCTCGTGAGTTGGACCACCAAATTCTGTAAACCTAATTGTTGATGAAAGAGATATTATAAATGACTGAGCCCGAGATTTGCCATCAGGTAAGCAATGAAAACTACAAGATGATCTGTTTACCAGCCACTCCAAGCTTCGGTCCACATTGTTGGCTTGTAAGGTTTGTTGGGAGTGAAAGCATCGCAATAGAAACCATTGCATGTGTTAATCTGCCAACAACAGGAGAGAATGATAAACGACCAAGCGGCATTGCTTTAGAACTCATATATGCACATAATTATTTATTTACTCTCTTCTACTACTACAAAATTTGTTCTGTCTAGCACAATTAATTCCAGTAAAACAAATTAGTTAGGACCATCGAGCACTTAAGGAAAATGCTGAGATTTGCTTGAATAATTTCATACCACGGGATCTGGGGCATCTTCTTCTTTGCACATCACCCAAGGTACCCCGGTGTCAAGTGCAACAGCCATATTCGCAGCCCAATTAGCATATTTAAGGCCAGGAGCACCTAGTAGTTTTGCTTGTGGCCCATACTCATTTTCAATCTGTGTAAAGAACCCCATCGAGTTGTCTCAAAACATATGACAAACTAAG
The DNA here is from genome assembly GCF_029641045.1 of Salvia hispanica. Lineage (NCBI taxonomy): Eukaryota > Viridiplantae > Streptophyta > Magnoliopsida > Lamiales > Lamiaceae > Salvia > Salvia hispanica. The sequence goes on from NC_142694.1 coordinate 16,676,529, forward strand.
AAGTAATACGAAAACCAACCTAGAAATCGAGAAACAGAGAAATTATACAGATGAAAAAACCATACCTGAGACAATATAATGGGTCCACCCTGTGATTCATACAGTTTTTCACTCTTCATGAGATTCACGATTTTCTCAGTAAACCCTTTCATAGCCATCTGCAACCGTATAAACGTAATGCAGCTCAATAACAGTAGCAATCCTCAACAACCTTTTTCAAAGGTCATATTCTTTCTCTCCAACTCCTAAAAAAAATTAAGTAAGAAGCACAGAAGCATTTTAACCTTGAAAGGCTCATTATCAGTCCTGAAACTAATCCCAGGCACATATTTCAGCCACACTGGAAACCCCCTGCATATACACAGCAAGAGTATTTCAAGATACACAACACACAAAAAATAGATAACACAATATCCAACACTTCAAGACTAAGACCTGAAGCCAAAATGCTGGATTCAGTGACTGTGTGCGAGTGTGTTTGGAGCTTAGATCTACACAAGATAAAAGGAATTGTTACCCAAAGTTCCATTCAGCACAAACATAAGGCCCCATACGGAGATGAACATACAGCCCTGCTTTCTTAACAGTCTTCACAAACCTCACAAGATCATATCTTCCTTCAAAGTTATACTGAAACACACACAAACAACACAGAATTCCCACCAAAATTACACCAAGAACAGGGGGAAAAAATCACAAAATTGAAGAAGAGAGAGTTGTACATTGCCAGGAGAAGGCTCGTGAACATTCCAGAACACATAAGTATCAATTACATCCAGACCTCCCTCTTTAGCCTTGTTAATCAGATCCTCCCACATCTGAGCACACAAATGCAACCCCATAAATTCACCAAGAAATCTCAAAAGGGGCACAAAAAGATTGCAACTTTAGTACCTCAGGAGTGCTTCTTGGGTAGTGAATGGAGCCAGAAATGAGAATTCTCCTCTGGCCATTGATAACCATAGCCCTTCTGTCATAAGTCACGCTGCATTCCACCATCCCACATCCAAGGAACACCGCCATGCAAGCCCAGAAAACCCATTGCAAGAGCCGGCTAGGCTTCATGGCTTCTCTCTCTAACTCACACCTCACTAGAACGCCTCGCTCACCTCTTGGGTTTACGAAGCCGAATCTAAGGAAGAATGTGGGAATGTGGCTAGTTAAAGTGTCGGGAAACAGAAGAAACTGGGGATTTTTAGAGATGCAGTTGGAAGGAAAACGGTGCTGCGTTTTATATATACAACTTGTTGTATGTATAGAAAGAGAATTAATTAGCCTCTGTTTCACTGTGTGTGAACGCAGCACTGATTTCTCTTTTGCTTACACTTTTTGGGGTTTTGATTAAGACTTTAATTTCTCAATTTTAAACTGTAGATAATTTCTTGAAATGAAATGAGCTTATGTGGCGATAGAAAAGGTGAGGAATAAATTTACAGAAGGGGGCAAGAATGAGAAAACAGATTAGATTAGTGAATAATTTTTAATTAATTAATTAAATAGTAGGATAATCCGAGTGATAAGTAGGATTTGACTATTGATTAAACTTTAAAGTGTACCAGTCACGTTCCCGTGGTAGGCGCAGTCCTGGATTTCATGAGACATTATCAAGTGATTTGTTAGTAGTCAATTAAAATTAGCACACATTGCGCAATCTGTTCGATTTTCTTTCTATATTCACTATTTTATAGGAAAATGTTATTTTCTATTCTATTACTAGTAGTTTCCTTGTCCATCATTTCCCTACATCACGCACCAAAAAATAATAATACAGTACTAAAAATAACTATTTTTATCGTAATTTGGGAAAAATTCTTTCGAAATAAATTTATGATCATACTTTTATGCGGAAAATGATGATAACATTGATATCATTTTTCTATACATTATGATTTGGTAGAAATTTCGTATTCCTCATTGATTAAAGATTAAAAAGCCGTTAAAGGTGTCGATTTTAATTTTAATGGTAAAGTGATTAACGTTTGATGTAAAAAATTCCTAATTTGAGTCTATTGTGACAAAATCATTGCAAATTATGTTCATATTTTATATATCAATAAAAATCCAATAAATTTTTTACTAACGAATAACCGATAAAATGAGATTAAATGTATGGATATAAGAATGAAGAACTATATAAATCACAAGGCATAGAAAAACACAAGAATGATTGCAATAAATATAGATATAATAAAGGATGAAGGATTTAGATGGATTGGGTTTGGATGGTGAAGCCTCACCGACAGAAATTTAAGTTTCATAAATAAATTCTCAAGAAAAAGAAATAAGAAGTGTGAGATGATAATATTAAAGGAAGGTGAAGAAGCTCAGATTAATGCATGTGTTGAGTTTGGGGCCAAAATGGCAAATTGGCCCACACACCACTCCCCAATCTTCATCATGTGAAATTGCATCTTCCTTTTTTTACTCTTTTAATTCCATTTTGTAAACAAATTATAATGTGCCCATTTTCAGTTGTTGAAGGTGTGTCGGTTTCATCACAAATGAGACACCTCAACTAATCTTAATATCTCAAGATAATTTGGTGTCAGAATTCAGAATTTGTGTCACTTTCTTTTTCTCCATTAAATCTTCACGGGTTCCCTTCTCCATCAAACACCTCTTTATACAACACATTACATATTTATAAGAGATACCCTTTTGTGAAATTATGTTTTTTTTTATCAGTTTTGGTTTGCATTTTGTGATATTTTTGATTGAGAGATTTAATCTTTTGTAAAAGTTAACAAACATGTGAACAAATTCAGATTCATGCTAGCTCATCCAATACTTTTGGAATCTTACACGGGTTTCATGGATTACTAATTCTTTATTGGAGCTTGAAACTTTTGAGATGAAACCACAATTCACGCCTTGGTAAGTTTGTTGCTTAAATCTGATTTTAGCATTTAAAAAATAAATTATATAATTAAAATATAATTTTCTACAAAAACAATTAAAATACCACAATAATCAATATGTTAGTTGTCATCAGCTATAGGCCAAATATAATATAAGAACTCATCCCAAAAGACTAGTTTGTTAGGGGAGCTAGAGAGCTCATATATACCACATCCCAGTTGTTCTCACAATTGATGTGGGACATTGAGTCCGTAACACTTGACCCTCTTTTAAGAGCCAACATCCTCATTGGTCACGACCACGTTGGTCACGGTTGGTTCTTTGTCAGGTCACTACTTCGTGAGCCATCACTCCGAGTTCTGTTCATGGCCACATTGACCACGACGGATTCTTTGTTCGGCCAACGTGCTTGTGCATACAATGGAGCATTGGCGGCATGTGTTTCTCTATTGCATCGTCATGCTTACATTTTTTTTATATAGTTAAATAAGCTATTGATATGTTAACAAAGTCTTTCTATTTTTGATTTTTGGATTTTGTAATAGTAATTAAAATAAAAAAAATTAGTACTCCGTACTAGTTAAAAATTATACAATCCTTTTTGAATAGGCAGACCAGTCAAAAAACGCCAAGATTGATAAAAGGCAAAGGGAAGGCAGTGACTTTAGGTGGGAATCCACTTTAGTTAATGATTAGATTTCAACTAATGGTGATTTAGTGAACTAAAATAGGTGTGGGAGTGATGATGGGTGAGAGAGTGACATAGTCAACCAATTAAAGAATCCTAACTAAGGTTCATATTAATTAATTAGTTAATTAATAAACTTTGGATACTAGTTTCTGCTCCACTTTAATTTCTTTGTTGGTGGGAATGCTTTACCCATATTCGATTACACTTTCTAAGCTTTCAATGGCGCCATCCACGGAAATTATAGAGTTGGTGGGTACGACTAAAATGGGTCGAATCCTTTTTTTACCCACCCGTTGACTATTTATCAAATTAATTTTGGGAAAAATATGGTGCAACCAATTAATTACGTTTATTTATTAGTGCTACCAAAGTGCAAGTTGTACCACGTTAATCCGTTTTACAATTTAATTAGGTTTTAACAAAGGATACAAGATTGTCATACAAGAATAAGAAACAATTTGAGCGAAAATAAGAGCATATTTGGTAAAGATGATAAGATAGTGCAAGATAATTAAAGTAAGACAGACTTTAGATAAGAATCAAGAAAAGAATTTAGTAAAATATTGTTTGGTAGATTTGATAAACAAATAAGATAGGATCCCAAGAATTGATTTCTGAAACCGATCTGCAATTCGCAAACAACAAGAGTCAAAACTCAGAGATCAAAGTTTATGATCAAAAGCCACTATCGAAATCTGTAATGGAACGAAAAGAATCAAAACACAGTGATCGGCACTTCTGGATGTCGAAACCCATAAATCGCGCATCGATGGCGAAAGCATGAAAATCCAGCTGAATTTCGCACAACCGAAAGTGAAAGATCAGGTATGAGTACTATTTTATTGCAAAAGTGATAAATCAGGTACTACTACTATTTATGCAGTTCACTCTATTAAAAAAAACAACAAGATACTAGTATAGTAGTACTACTTTTATTTTTATCAACATTTTATTACTATTTAAATTTGCACTCTATTAAAAAAAGCAACAAGATACTAGTACTACTTTTATTTTTTTTATCAACATTTTATTACTATTTAAATTTGAATTCATCATGCCGTGTCGTATCAATTAGGATGAGTTCATGTAACTTTCGTTCTTTGTGTCATGTCTGTGCTTTTACAAACCTTATTGTGTTCAATTCGTCTTAATTAAGTAGGTCATGTATGTGACTTATGTCTTTGATTGATCTTATGTTATGACGAAGTACTTACATCAACATGATGCCCACAAATTGTTATTCCTATGCAAAGAGGAAATAAAAACAGTGGGGCTGCCCCAATTGGAGATTTTATCAATATTCAAAAATTTAAATAACTTTTATCTAGAACAAAATCAAATATAAGAATGTGTTACTTCCTACTGGAGTAGCAAGTTGTTATGCGCATTAAATACCACTGTATTTATTATGATATCTAACCCACCGAAATAAATTTGGGGCAACATACATACAATATTTAAAGTCAGTAGGAAAACTTCTGAAATAAATTCAATTCTCAACAATGTTACCGAATTCACAGAAATTATATTGCTCTTGAATTTTACATGTTCCTCGAGCAGCGGCGGAGCCAGAAATTTGACGAAGGGAGGTCCAAATTTCTTTAAATAGTGGTTTCACTTTTTTTTAACAAAGCTGTCATGAATAGTCGTGGAAAAAATAGATAGTGAAAAATTAGAAGACGAACAATAGAAAGAATAAATATATATGGAGACAAAGTCAAGGTAAATTCCTACTAATTTTTATCCTTAGAATGTAAAATTCATTAATGGATAACTTTAAATTAAAAAATATATGAAAGCAATTAATGTATACAGTACTTATATAAAAATATCACATATTTATGTATAAATAAATATTTATGAAAGCAAAATTCATTACTTTAAATTAAATTTTAACATAAAATCACTAGTAGTGAAAAATCAATAAAACCCATAAATGAAAATAAATTATATTGTACTAAAGTATGTTTCTATATTTATGAGATTCAAAAATGTATTTTTGTATTCATATATTAGTTAAAGTTTTAAAATGAAAGTAAACAATGATATATGTATAAATTAAATTTAAAATAAAAGAAAACAAAACAAACATAAATAAAGTTAGAATGGTGGAAATGGAATAAAAGGGACTACAGGCACCACCAGGACTCGAACTTAGGTCTTGAGCGGAGTAGGCAAGTTAAGATCCCACCTGCGCCACTTTACTTACTTGAAATACTTAGGTGGCGTTCGGTTGCCATGAATAATAATCATGAGACTATTCATCTAGGATTAAGTTGTGGGATTATTTTAGTTGGAGGGGGGAGGCTATGACTAATTATCATGAGACTATCCATCTAGGATTAAGTTGTAGGGTTCAATCTTATGAACTAAACATAATACATATTTAATCATGAGATTTAATCTTGGCAACCGAACACTCCCTTAGTATACATATGTTATATGTAGGTAAGAGCATCTCCAATGGTCGGCTAGCGACCGGCTAGCCGATTCGTCGCGCTGGCCGATCGGCTAGCCGAACCATTGGAGTCGGCGAGAGTGAAATCGGCGAGCGCTTCGGCGTGGGCTGGCCGATCGGCTAGCCGCCATTGTGGCGGCCCGATCGGCCAGCGATCGGCCAGCGCCGATTTTTGTTTTATTTATTTTTTTTAAAAAAAAAACCTATATAAACGCGATTTTCGTTTCATTTTCATTTGCACCACTTGTTTTAACGAGTTTTCTCTCTCTCTAACTTTCTGTACAAGAGCATCATCGAGCGATGGATCACAACAACGAGTCCAGTCCAGCGACGAGTGGATCTCAGACTCCCACGGTACCTGTGGGATCTGGATGGGGGCAGATGGGCCCGGGGTTTAACATCCCTTGGAATCAGATGATGGGGATGATGGCCGGTGCGCCGGGGGGGGCACAAGGGGGGTATGCCGTGGGGGATGCCGGGCGGCGGGCAGTCAGCGCCCGGGTGGGGGGTATGCCCCAGATGCAGCAGCAGATGATGCTGCAGCAGATGATGGAGATGATGTGGCAGGGCGGGATGCAGGGGGGATGTAGCACGATATGCATCCCGGGATGCAGGGGGGTGCAGGGGTCACCGGGAGGGGACACGGTATATCGGCCCTCGCTTGATTTTTTGACGGCTTCGTCTCACACGTCGACCCCAGTGGAGACGCAGTTCACTGGCGATGACCTTCTGTCATTGCATGATATGGGGATCGATCTCGAGGATCCGGATACTCCCGTTCCAGCGAGGCGGGCCGCGCCGAAGAAGAAGACGAGGGGGAAGGCCAAGGCGGTCGGCGAGTCATCGCAGCCCGCTATTGACGACACCCCTGGCCGGAGGAAGTGGATGGAGGATGAGTACGCCGGGTGGCCAGGGGGTGGTTGGAGGTGTGCGACGATCTGCTGGTTGCGAACAACCAGCGGATCGTCAACATGTGGGCGAAGATCAGAGCTGCCTATAGGAGGCACTGCCCGCACGGGAAGGACTTCAGCCCGGAGGAGGTCCGGAAGGGGTGGGAGCGCATCAGGGCCGCGGTGGGCCATTTTGCGAATTTGTACGCCAACGCCCTCCGTCAGCTCAGTAGTGGGCAGAATGAGGACGACGCCCGGAGGATCGCTGCGAGTCAGTTCCCCTTGGCGGGGAAGTATAAGGAGTTCACCTTCTGGGAGTGCTTCTTGTTGCTGAAGGACTCCGAGAAGTTCCGCGCGGGGTGCGACGCTGGGTGGCCGAAGAAGCAGCGACTGAACTATAGCGGCGACTACAGCGGCAGCAGCGGCGGATCTCACGTCCTCCCCTCGGATGCTGAGGAGTTTCCATCCCCTCCTTCATTTACTGGTCGTCCCCACCCGATTGGACAGAAGCGGGCGCAGCGGGCTGCGAGGGGCGGATCCCCCCTATCGCCCCGCGAGGTCCAGTCCTCCGCCCTCCCACCCGCCTCACTCGAGTACACTCTCCATTCGCGTAACCATACGCGGGATCAGATGTACAAGGTCTTCCAAGAGTGGAGGGCCGCCACTGACCCCACGAAGAAGATGTTTCTTCACGAGATGCTCGAGAGCATGCGGGTTGATTTGGAAATCGCGAGGGCACTGCTAGCGGGTTCCGATGTGGGCTCAGATACCACGGGCGGCGGCGGCAGCGACGGCGACGGCGAGGACGACGGCGACGGCGATGAGGAGTAGAGAGTGGCGGGGCTCGTGTGTTGAAGCCCTTTTTTTAAAAAAAAAAATCATGTACTTTTTTTTTAAATCTTTGTACTTTTTTTTAATGGAATGGATTAATTTTCCGTATATGTGTCGTAAATTTAATTCCGTATTTTAATCGTAATTTTAATTCCGTAAATGTAGTATATTTTGAATTATTTTTATTGCGGCTGGCCTAAATCAGATGTGGCAGGTGGATTTTTTAGTGTTGCTGACGTGGCAGGGGAGAGAATAGCTAGCCTATTGCTGGCCTATGTACCATTGCGGATGCTCTAATACTCAAAATGTTGAGGGCCCAAGGGCCCCCCGGCCCCACCCTAGCTCTGCCCCTGTCCTCAAGTTTTCTCGAGCATCATATAGAAGTTGGGAAACTAGTGAAGGTTATAATTTTCCTAATATCAGACAAAAAAAATACCTACTTTATTACTACTTGTGCATGGGAATACTTGTTTTGTTAACAAAATGTAGGAGATACTCAATTTGACTAAACTAAACCTAATGCAACCGTCAAATAAGTATACTTTTCAGACAAATTCTTAGGATTTTTTTTTATTTACAAAAAATCCTTACAAACGATCAATTGTTGTTACACATGCTCATTTGTTGACAAATTAAAACGGTAAGTTTCTCAACATTTTGAACGGCTAATCCAATTTGCGACTCTCTAATCCTCAAAAAATGGATTAGTAAAATAGTGTTGATGTGTAATGATTTCATGGACGAATCCAAGTACCTAACCATTTTTTTGGGAAAATAAAAGAGAAATGGGTATTTTATGTTTTTATAGAATTGTTACTTTTAATAACTGTTACTTTAAAAAAAAAAAAGCATTTTCTCCGTCCCAAATTAGACGAGCATATCTCATTTTAGGTCAATTCCCTTATGTTGATAAAAAAAATAATGTAAATTATTCGTTCATCTTTTTTTATTTTATCTTATTTTAATCCACTAACAATAATTTCCATAATTTCGTGCCCATAGCAAATCGGCTAAACACGGATGAAGGAGTATTAGAGCATCCACAGTGGTTGGACCACTAGTCCCGCCTAATGTGCGGACTAGTAGTTGCCACATCAACATTTCTTAGTTCGGCCCTTCTTTATGCAGTGGTTTGGACTAATGTCCATCGGCCCTTCCATCAGCATTTACTAAAATATCAAAATAGATTATATTGAACATTACAAATTTAAAACAAACACCTGCATTACTTAGTTTATAAAAAAAATCGCTTTACCTAATTAAAAAAAAAACTACATTACTTAATTCAAAAAAATGGATTGAGGGAGTATATATAATGTGTGAAAAATTAAAATAAAAAAAGAGAGAGAAAACGCGTGCATCGTCCTCGTCCGTCAGCCTGCAATGGGCGGACGAGGGCTCGTCCTCGACATCGTCCCCCATCGAACTTTCAATAGTGTCGCTTGTCCGCAACATCGTCCATCGACCTGCAATGGGCAGACGATCACGAGTGAGAGGGATCATATGGACGATCCCTCCACCTTTGTGGATGCTCTTAGCTTAAATTGGATTAACGTAAAAAAAAAGGTGAAATTAAAATATTTTAGTATACCTCAGGTGATTTTTCAACGATGTTATCCATTCTACTTTTTAAGAATGACGTAGGATTTATCCATCGACAGTTACACTAAGTTACAACAATGCCACAAAAACTTGACAACCGTAATTAAAGGAATCAACCAAATCCAAAATAATGTTTGCATATGATCAAGAACCCCATCATAGTCGTCATTACTTTATGAAATTATGAGAGAGAAAAGATACAGTAATTTATGTAACGTTCAGTGGCTTCATAATTTGGTCCCTAGACATTCTAGACAAAAACATTTTTTACAATAAATTCTTAAGTTGTTAATGATTAGTACTAATTGTGTATGTATTGTGATTGAAATAAGTATTAGTACGTACAAAAAAGGGTAATGATGTGGTCTATCCAAAACAGAACAGTAACTAAACTTCTTTATTACAAGATGCATGCCAATGAGTAGTCTCAGTTACACAACGGTTAGAATTATTCATCATTCGTGTTTTTGTCTCTTTTTGGGTTATTCTCATTGCACGTTATGTAGACATGCCATCAAACAAACATCACTTATATGATTATATTTAATTGTTTATCATGTATCTATGCGTAACAAATTGTAGTTAGCATGAGTTATAGAAAAATTAAACATTCATGGGTGTGTATTATGATGATTAATTGTGTCTCAATAAGTGAAGTATCATTTAGTAGTTAGTGGTATGAATGATATAAATGTATGGCATGCCATAGGATTTGCTAATTAAAGCGTATTTAATTTCTCCACCCATTTCTATTACTTAATTAATTATTTTCTTGGTGACCCTTAAATTCCCTAATTTATGATTCTTGGTTCTAGATCATTCATTATGTCATTTTTTATCAACAAAATGGAGAGTAATGTGAATAAGTGCCAAAATATATACAACGCTTTTGCTTCTTTTTTTTTTTTTGTTTATTTTTTATTTTTTGGGTAATCCAATAGACTACAATGATACTGATGTCCTTCTGAGAGTTAGGCCCAAATTACACCAAATGCTGTTATGATTTGTAACATACACTGTCTGTAGTTTTAAATGGCATATAATTCTTTCTTCCTTTGAACTGTGATTATGTGAAACTATACATGTAGTTTGGCTGTTTGGGTCATTTCTCGTTCGTCTCATAACAAATCATAAAGTTTCATATTTTTTATAATTATCCTACAAAGAAGTTTTCCGGCAAATACAAAGCTAAGGTGATACAAACATGCATTTATTGGCGGACACACATATCCTAAACTATTTTTTATTTTAATTTATTTTCTAGTTGTATAACATGTTTATATTAGTATTATGTTGATTCATGTGTAAAAATCCCTATCAAAATAATATTCCGACAGTAAGAAAATATAGTTTCACATAAAATTTAGAATATAAAGCTCATATTATAACAATTTTTCTGCATCCGCCTCTAGCATGTATTAATGGGATAATGTGGATGACCAATGGCACTCCAACTATCAAAATTAATCACAACTCCCTCCTACTTTATTGCAATTTACGTATCCTATGATACCTCTTGGCCAAATTAAGCGTTTACATGACACCTTTTGTCATTGACAATACTCCGCCCATGTAATAGATAAGCAACAAAAGATTATTGACGAGGATTCCAGTTTACTGCAGAAGCATATACATTGAAATGTACAAATCTGAATCCACAAATCCCTCTAGTGGTTCTCCCACCATCTTTATATTTGTGTGTACAAAGATACTATGATTTGATGTAATGATTTGCCCGGATCATGGGCTAGTAAGTGCTTAGGAGGGGCATTAATTTGCGCCACTTCGTATTTTTTATTCTGTATTTATATATTTAGTCTAATTATAAATCTCATTTCTTTTAATTTTTCATTAAATGTTTCTGTTCAAATTCTTAAATTTTCTTTATGGATAAATTTGGCCCCCTCCCTATAAATTTTTAGCGGCCCAAACTAATTGTACGAGTTACATCATGTTAGTGCAAACCACTATGCATATTACACTCCATACAATGTTTACATATGAACATATTCAATTCATTCCTTCTTCTGCTTTTGTTTTGCTCAACTAATAAGATTTTGGGCTTTGCTTTAACTGATAATTTGAAATTCCAAACTAGTAATGGATTGTGTACGTTTATACTTTATAGACTCCTTTATAATTCACCTCTCTTTCTATCTCTCGAAATGCCCATTTCCTAATTTTGTTTGGCATTTTCTAAATTCATCATATGAAAACTGTTTTAGAGTTATATTTTTTTCTATCTGAATAGCCAAAGAATAATTTGACTAATTTTCCTACTTGAAACATTGGTTATTTAATGAGATTATATATTGATTAAAAATAAAACAAAGAAAAAAGGCGTGATTGGCTGCACATGAATTGCCACTTCATCGTATTCCTCAGTCTTCATGGGCCCCACCAACACATGCTTCCTCCAATCACAGTTATTAACGCCGTCACCCACCGTTTACACAATTATTATATTATATCAGTCCATTTTCACATTAATGCATATCGTGTTTTTTGTTTTTTTGATAGATGCTGATTCTAACATTGGAATCTGAAATATTCTCCCTATAGCATAAAAAATGCATGCACTAGATTATGGCATAAATTCTCACTATTAGACATTTATGATAGACACAGTAAATAATTAGTTTTAACATAACTTCAAAATCTAGGTTTTTGAGTAAAATCTACTCCCTCCGTCCCTTAAATTTTGTCACATTTTTCCATTTTCGTTCGTCCCATAAATTTTTCTACATTTCACTTTTTATCTTTTTTGTTAGTGGACCACATTTCAACTCACATTTTATTATAAAACTAATATATAAAAGTAGGACCTCCTCTCCACTAATTTTTTTAACTCACTTTCCATTATTTCTTAAAACCGGTGGATCAAAGTGTGACAAAATTTAAGGGACGGAGGGAATATCTATGTTTAGGTTTACTTCAAAGTCAATCTTATTTTAGGTTTTTAAGTAAAATATATCTATTTTTAGATTTACGTTAAAACAAATCCAAATCACTTTTTTTTTTAAATTTTGTGAGTAAAAAAACTAGTGGACAATAAATATTCTTTTAAATTTAAGTTAACTATAAATTGCAGTAGTAAAACAAACTTCACAACACAGTTTTCTTTAGTTTCTTAAATCGCCACACGATTTTCTTTAGTTTCTTACATCGCCACACGAATACTCTCAAGATTTTCCGTTGTCACTTGTTGTGGCCTCCGCCACCATCCCCTTTGCCTTCCATTTGCCACCTTTTTGTATGTCCAAGACCAAATGGTCCTACCCGTTGACACACCAACACTACATAGTTGTAGGATTCCATAGTAAAGAAGGAAAATGAATTAAATTTAAAAATTTCGATTTGATTTTCAAGTTATAAAGAAAATAATTGAAATCGGCTACATATTTACGCCATACGCACGACTAGCTCGTGTGTAGCAAGCGACATGTGATAGGCCAAGGCCAACGTGTAGGTTGCACGTGCATGGAGAATAAAGCGGCATGCTCGGCTCGGGGGCAGCAATAGCGTGCACAAGTCATGCACAAAGGCGTACCGTGGCAATTGCTCTAAGGTACAAATGTTTTAAAATATACGTATATTTCACTATTCAGTGTTAAGTCTCTCTTTCTTTTTTTTTTTTCATATTGCACAAATTCTTCCCTTTCATCCTCATTTACACTCAAATTCAAATCAAGTAAATTATCTTGAAACCATCACCAGTCCCCTTTTTCATCTCATAAATTTCCCAGTTGAAAGCTCCTCAATGTACTTTAATAGTGCTTCTCCCCTTAATTAGAAAATCAGCAAATAGTCTTTTATCCCTTGTTATTAGAAAATCAGCAAATAGTAGGTTGGAAATTTTTATATGTAAATTTGTGGTAAAAAAAGTTCGCATAGCATCATTAATGCCTAAATTCGGTTGTAAGTACTTACAAATTCAGGCATTATAATATCAAAATAAGGACATCAGGATATGTTTAAAAAATTGACATTTGTCCAATTTCTTAATAAACATTAGAACCAATTTTGTCAATATCCTAAATCTAATTTGTAAATAACTATTGGATCCAATATTAATATATGATACAATCAATACAATTAATACAAGTTGAAGTAGTTGCGGATTCTCTTACATAAAAAGACACAAATTTGTTTCATATATACTCCCTCCGTCCACGATTAAGAGTTCCATTTCAAAATGGCGCGGGTTTTAAGAAATGTTAAGAAAAGTGGGTGGAAAAAAGTTAGTGGAATAGGGGTCCCACTTGTATATATTAGTTTTAAATGATATGTGAGTAAAATGAGTTAGTTGAATGTGTGGTCTCTTTACCATTTATGGTAATTATGAACCAGGACTCTTATTCGTGGATGGACCAAAATGGAAAAACGGGACTCTTATTCGTGGACGGAGGGAGTAATTTATGTGCAATCAATCATCCATAGGCTTAGATGTAAGCAATGATGAGGGAAGCGATGTGAATCACCAAAGAGTCAAAGCCAACGGCATATGGATGCACGTAGCTGAGAAAGGATCAGGTCCGTTGGTGCTGCTGCTCCATGGCTTTCCGGGGACGTGGTTCTCGTGGCACCGTCAGATTGAGTTCCTAGCCGCCCACGGCTACCACGCCGTCGCTCCCGATTTGCGAGGTTTTGGCGATACCGACGTCCCCCCTCTCCCCTTCTTCTTACACTTGGTTCCACATCGTTGGCGATCTCATTGCCTTGCTTGATCACTTCTCTGTCCACCAGGTTATACATATTTCTCTCTTGCTAGAGTTTCTTTTTTTTGGATAAATTGCCGGAAAAATCATGTTTTTTTGTCAAATTTTGGTTCGTCTTAGCAACTTTAACATTGTTGCGGGTACAGTGTACCCAAATTGATGGTGTAGAGTGCGTTGTCTGACCGACCGAAAATATTGATGGTTCTAATGAAGGAATAAATTCAAATTTTGTCTTTTATATATGGAACACATGAAAACTATTGATATGTGGTATATATGTGTATAATTTCCGATAGTGATAATTATTGATGTGACGCATAAGTGTGTTAAATATTTTGGCGGCTTTTCAATTGCATTCAATGTACAATTTCATGTTTTAAAGCCAATTTCTAAATTAAGGTCATAGAATTTGAGCAAATTTCATTGTTTTTCTCGCAATTTGAAATTCCTTTTTGAGCTATTATTAATGGAATTGGTATGTGAAAAAGGCATATGTGGTGGGGACGGATTGGGGAGCTGCCGCTGCCTGGCATATGAGCTTGCTACGCCCCGACCGAGTCAAAGGAATCGTAGCTCTTTCCGTCCCCTTTACTCCGCGGTTCGCTAGCGCTAAACCCCTCGAAACAATGAAGCAAAAGTACGGGGATGACTTTTACGTTTGCCAGTTTCAGGTAATTAATCACGAAGTTTGGTCAACTTACGGTCAAAATAAGTTTGGAAACATAATATCAAATCACGAATTCGTCCCAATTTTATAATTGTCTCATTCGTGTATAAAACAATGATGGTGAACTCAGGAAGCAGGGAGAGCAGAGAGGGCGTTAGCAAGGTACGACTGCGCGACAGTGATGAAGAAGTTGTTGCTCATAAACATGGTCGAGATGGTTGTCGCGCCACCCGGAACCGAGATCATCGACTACCTAGAAAAGCCCTCGGTGCTGCCAGCGTGGATCTCGGAGGAAGAGATTAACGTGCTTGCCGAAAAATTCGAGGATTCGGGCTTCACTGGCGAGTTCAACTACTACCGAGCCCTAAACTTGTGAGTCACTACATTATTCAAACATACAATCCATATATATTAGTGTCAATTAATGTGATCTCAGAAACTGGGAGCTAATGGCGGCGTGACAAGGGGCGAAGATTGGAGTTCCGGCGAAGTTGATTGTGGGAACGAAGGATATGGGATACAGAAGCGGCGGTACAAAGGAATACATTGAGAGCTCTGTCTTCAAAAGCTTGGTTCCAAATCATGAGATTGTGATTCTTGATGCTCATCATTTTATCCATTTGGAGAGGGCTGACCAAGTCTCCCAAGAAATCTTGTCCTTCATTCTCAAACTCTCTTGACTTGTAAATAAAACAATGTCAACTTTGAAAAACCAAGCCGGTAAAAAATAAGACTTTTATTTTCAGACGAAGGGAGTATTGTTCTTAAAAGATGCAAAGTGAAAATTCGATAAAAGAACGTGAATTACTTTTGGTTTTGTGATATGATTGGCTGGTACCTATTGCATATTCGGGTGTCGTCTTGGTAAATGCAATGTGTTAATGACCGAACTAATTAGAAAATCGACTAAATTATCGGTTCATGATATAGTCGGTCTACTGTTAGACTGAAATACAGTAGAAAATATATTCTACCTTAGTAATTTAACAATAATAACTTATTCTATTTTAGTCCGTCTCTTAAAAATAGAAACTTTAGAATCTTTATATTTTTAGATGTAGACCCCACAATCCACTAACACTGCTTTCACTTAGGGCTGGCAATTTTTGACACGACACGATAACACGACACGAACCGGTACGAAATTAATGGGTTTGGGTCAGACCTTATCGTGTTCGTGTCCTTATCGGGTCGACCCATTAAGGACACGAAAATTTCGTGTCGTATTCGTGTCGTGTTCGTGTCGGGTTCGTGTTATCCGTTAACAATGCGTGTTCGTGTTATCTGTTAACACATAATATTTTAATATTATTATTCTTATTAACACATAATATTTTAATATTATTATTCTTATTATTTTCATTTTTCAACACTTATTTTCATGTCATTAATGGGTTCGTGTCGTGTTCGTGTCGTGTTGACCCGAAACGGTTCGTGTCGTTAATGAGTTCGTGTCGTGTTCGTGTCTGTGGGTAGCAGGTCGTGTTCGTGTTCATGTTTGATGTTTTCTTAACGGGTCGTGTTCGTGTTTGTTGTTATCGTGTTCGTGTCGTTATCGTGTCGACACGATAACGACCCGACACGCACGATTTGTCACCCCTACTTTCACTACTTTTTCTTTTCTTTTCTTTTACTTTATTTTTTTTTTCATTCTCTTTCTTACTTTACCAACTGTGCATTAAAATACATGTCATTTCAAATGTTTCTATTTTTCAAATACGGAGGTAGTATTAGTTTTATGATCCCAAATGACTCTGTTTTAGATCATAACTAAGATTAATACCCTTCATTGGATTGTAAAATTGATTAATACTCCAAACGAGACAAATCAACTTTCCGTTAGAATTGTTTACAGCAAGACCTTTTATGAAAAAATAAAAATAAAAATTTAGGATATTTGATTAAAATAAAATAGAAACAAAAAACACTATTAACCCACTTCTTAATTATCAATAATAAAATTAGGAATTTAATTTGGTCTAGGTTTGGTTAAATTTTTGGAATGGCTAAAATGCTCACAGAAGAGAAGAGAAGATAAGGGAGTTACTCTGTTTGGGGTAGCTTTAATTTTACGAATTGAACTTTGTCAGGGCAAAATGGCATAGTACCACTTGCGTTTGAATTCATGCAATAACCATACGACACACCTAGGGACTAATTGTTTTATGCACAGCCACTTTCATCCTTACCTCCATTTTCTGGAACCATAAAAACTTGAAGGAGATTCAAATTAAAAATGAAGGTAAGGGTATCCACGATGGTAGCCCTTTTGGGCATGCCAAAGCCACCATTTCTTGGACATGCCCAACAAACTTGGCCACCACAATGGTGACCCTCCGGGCCACTCCGGGCCACCAATTAAAATTATTTTTAACATTTTTTTGTTATATTTTAATTTTAGCTATCATAAATATTATTTGCATATAATAATTAAAATACATAGAAATAATTAAAATAAAAAAAATTATAACAAAATTTTCGTTGTTTTATTATAAAAGGGAAAATTATACAACGAAAATTTTCGATACAACGCGGACAACAAAGAGAACCCCCTATCACGCTGCGTCCCCTCCTCTACGGTTCCAGACCTCTTCAACCAAATCAGCCTGCAGTGTTGAATGTGATATTTCACTCCGCATATTGGTGAAACGCTGAATCAAGTATTCATTACTGCGTGGTACACCCATCTGCATGGTACACCCATCTGCAGAGGAAGGGTTGCAATACCGTGACTTGTGCTAGCACCATCTTCCGGTGCCCAGCGCTCTGCAACAAAGCCTTGATCCTCTATTATCATATTGTGCAATGTGATACACGCAGTCATGATGTCTGCGACATCATTTTCGTGCCATAGTCGAGCCGGGCACCGTATAATGGCCCATCGCGATTGGAGGACTCCAAAAGCCCGCTCAACATCCTTCCTAGCACCCTCTTATTTTTTTGCAAAATAGGTCTGCTTCGGCCCAATTGGTTGTCGAATCGTCTTGACAAACACGGGCCAACGAGGATATATTCCATTGGCCAAATAGTATGCCCTGTTGTACTGCGTGCCATTGGCCACGAAGCTGATTTGCGGACCCTCACCTCGGGACTCATCATTGAAGAGATGCGATGATTGTAGAACGTTGATGTCGTTGTTCGACCCAGCGACACCAAAATACGCATGCCAGATTCGCAAGCGGTAGTCAGCAACGGCTTCAAGGATCATCGTGGGATGTCGCCCTTTGAAACCAGAAGTGAATTGCCCCTTCCAAGCTACCGGGCAGTTCCTCCACTCCCAGTGCATGCAATCGATGCTTCCCATCATGCCCGAAAAATGATGCACAGTCCCGTGCATATTTAATCAGTCTCTGGCATTCATCGGCCGTTGGTTTCCGTAGGTACTCCCCTTTGAAGATTTATTTGATACCCTTGCAAAACTGTCTCAGCGTCTTAAGGGCAGTCGTTTCACCCATCTGTAGATATTCGTCAAACATGTCAGCAGGCCCGGCATAGGCAAGCTGCCTAATTGCCATCGTGCACTTCTGATATGTCGACAATCCGGGTCGAACGGTGGCATCACTCCGCAAGGTGAAGCACCTATATCGCTGAGACAAACAATCCGCAATGTGGATGAAGAGTCGTTGCGACATTCTGAATCGCCGACGAAAAACCTCCGGCGGATAACGGGGGTTATCGCCGAAGTAGTCTTCCATCAACCGCTGGTCGGCTCCGGCATGGTCGCGGTTGATATACCGGCGACGGAATCTCGGCCGAGGGGTGGCCACCAAAGCCGCCGCCAAAGCCGCCTCCTCCTCGTCGGCTTCAGCTTGCACCGCTGCAACGAGTTCTTCGAACTCCTCATCGATCGCTCGTTGAAAATTTTCATCGTCAGAATCCATGTTTTGAAACTAAATTGAAATCAATTGGAAAGAGTGAAGTTTGGTTTGGGGTAAAAAAATGGAGGAGAAAGGACGAATATATAAAATTTTTTGAAAAAAAATAAAAAATAAAAAATTAAATTGGTGGCCAAGGGTCGCAACTCTCGGCCCCTGCAGTGGTGGGCTGAGCCGCGTGCCCAAGAGCCTCGGCCTGGCCGAGAGCTCGGCTCTCTCTCGTCCACCCCCCAGGCCGCGTCCTCCTCTCAGCTCAGTAGTGGGGGGCCGCGCCCTGCCCAAGCCCTGGCCAAGGGCCGCGGCCCTCCCACTGTGGACACTCTAAGGAAGCAAAGAAGACCACATCAAGAACCTCAACATACTCAGGTTCAAGAAAAGCTACACACCTTTTTAGTTTAACTCTTTCATCCTTTTTTTACTGCCATTTTCTTGTTAAGATTAAGAAGATTGAGGAATGTGTTTCCAAGTTATCCAAGAAATAAATCAGAAATCTTTCTGACATTAAACTTCTTTGAGGTGTGAAGCAACTACTCATGATTAAAGATGCAATTTTTTTTTTTTTCTGTCGAGCTTATTTTGTGAGTTGAAGGTGAGAATTTAATATTTTCGGACGTGGGACATGTTTTTTTATCAAAGAATGTTTTTTGTTTTGATTATGGGACTTATTTTCTGGTAAAGGTTGTTTCTTTTTGCTGTGGAGCTGTTGATAGGTGTTGTATATTGTGAGATGGGCTTTTTCTTTATTTAGTGTATTTTTTTTGTGTAAATGCTTCTAAATCTTGAGGTTTGTAATCAAATAAGGGGTGATTCTGATTGAATGATGTTTATTAACTTCACCCACAAAACTACTATGATTGTTATAGCATTTTCTCCTGCAGCAGATTTATGACAACAAAACTTAACAACATGCCTTTTCTTATGTTCTACTACTACTTTGTTTAACACAAGTTGCCTTTTTCTTGTTTATGTACACTTCCCATAGTTGTTGTGATGATTTACCAACTCCATTTGTGTAGGACTTGCCATATCCGCCTCCCTCGGTGAGGCGCCAAACAAGGAGTTCGACAGTAGACGCTCCTCAGCTGTCTATGAAACCATCACTAAGAGTTAGCAGGGAAGATGATATTGTAGCTCCAAAGCCAGAGTTTCCGACTCGCGATGAACCTGTCTGTGAGGCTGTCACATGACTCAATTTCGACACCCCCTTCTCCGGATATTGATGACCCTTTTCTGCCTCCAAGCGAGACGGCTGTGGTGGCAATCATGAGACATATCCTAGAGAAGTGCAAAACGTACGATGGTCCTTCCAGAAACCGGCCTCTAAGCCCCTCTCGTAGCCTTAACCTGACAGAGGCCGAGATTGCTCCATCTGTACATGGCCACAGAGTGAAGGCAGAGATTGCTCCTCTCGTTGGAGCCATCTTCGACAGATATGGCGACATCACTGCAAGTAGCAATGTCAAGTCTCCTTCCATCATGTACCAGAGGCTCGAGAAGAAAACGTTCCAGGACATCACGCGTGCTGAGATCAATGGCATGCTCGACGAGCTCCACCAATACCAGGCTCAGAAGTTCAACGTCGAATGGCTTCTTGAGAAGATCAAACAGATTTCTGAGGTGAAAAGGAGCAGCACTCAGCGTTACTTGGGGTTTAAGGGAGAGGCAACGAAATACATCAAGGTTTATGAAAGAATGGAAAAGGAGATACAACTGAATCAGAGGCACATTGCTCTGATACAGAAGGAAATGGAAGCTAACAAGGCTGATGCTGACAAGTACACAAAGATGGCTGTTGATTTCGAGGTTCGAGTAAAAGCTCTAGCCAGTCAGAGCTTGGTTCATGATCTTCTTTAGTAGTATTATCGTCCCCGCCCCAAATCAATCTTTGTATGCACTACTGCATAGTGCACACGAAGATTAAAACCATACATCTATGCTTTGCTCTTTTTATTGTTATGCTCCTTTTTTTTCTTTACTATGCAGCATATATACATATATAGTTGAATTCATATTACCTTAGCAGTACATATTGAATCTTCTTTTATTCAAGTAAATATGCTACATTCATAGTTAATTTGTGGAAATCAATAGGAATTTGTAGAAATTAAAATTGAAGGGAATTGTTTTATATCCCCAATAAGTAGGAATCAAATCCGGTAAGAATTAGTATTAGAAATTAAAACTGAAGGTAATTTAACCAAATTTATTAACAAACAATTACCTCCAAATTGTTTTATCTCTTTCTTGCATTAATAAATCAATTTTTTTAGTTTATCAACCAATTTTATTATAAAATTATAAGAAATAGAAAAAAACTTATGCAATATTTTTACATAAACTATTGTGCAGATATGTAAATGTAATGTAGATTTTGCTTTTTTTTATAAAAAATTTGAACGAATATAAAAATAAATTAATGATCCGTTCATAAGCATGAGTGTACACTAGAAGGGTTATTACCCTATGGTAATTAAACTTAAAAAATGCTTTACATGTTTTACTAGAAAATTTTTAAGAGAGAATATTCCCCCTTAAAAACTTTGAGTCATGTGCTGATATTGTGGGGCATGCATGTGTAGTTCAAGTATAAGTGACATCAATTTTAATTAATGTTGCATGGTTCAGCAAAGTTAAGGTCAATCTCTATGACATGTACCAAATTTATATATAAATTTATTAATAATATGAAAAGAATGTGATTTGTTTGGAATAATATAAATTTTATTAACATTACTAAACTTCATCATACTAATAATATCACAATTCTGGTAATTAGCTATATATGCGAAGTGATGTCAATTTGTTTTCACGAAATAAAAATCAATTTTAATGCTATAGCATTATTAATAACTAGTATCACGCCTGTGTTATGCACAGATTGATATATTTTTAAAATATTAATTAATAAAATTTAAATTAATTAAATAAAATTAGAATCAATATTAACAATGAACAATTTGAGTAACAATTTTAGTTATACGAGAATAAAAAACTATGCAAATCAATATTGAAGCATAATAAATAGTCATCATTTTTTAAACTTCTTTACGAACTACATTAACTTTAAAATTAAACATCTGCTGATATGTTCCCTAATAACACAATGTGTTTGATATGTAAATCATATACTACCAAGTAGTATAGTCTAAGAGAGAAAATCCACTATACTATATATGTCCCTACTACATATGATATTCTCATTAATAGGGTATGCCTATATACCTTCCTCGTCCGCCGTAGGATTTTCATTAGATTGAGTTGAACTATCAATCTGCAAAATTTCTCGTTCTATATGTACAATTCTTTCAAAAATCTCGGGCGTGCTCACAAAATGTACAAATCTGCAGTTACAAATTGATAAAAAGATTGAGAAAAACAACATCCTCTTTGATCAATAGCTGTAAATTTTAAACTTCACCAACATACAATGTACTATATCCCAAATATTTATTATCTCTCAACGGCGTACTCTTATACGGTTATACCTCCAAGATTATCACTAATTGACATATTAAAACCTCCCACTAACTCCACTTACCTTTAAATTATATATATTTAATTTAATAAAGGTTTTAAAATTAAATGGCAATCTAGTATTTGAAAATTAATTTAAAAAAAAAAAATTGGAATGAAATCTCAATGTATTCGATCTGTTCTTTTTCCTTATTTGGCTTCCATTGACCTTCTAATAAATCTCAACAAAGCTTGTAAATTATTTCCTTAGGTGTGGCCATTGCCAAACTATGCTAGGTGAGAAAATATTTCAATTTTCTCTTGCTCAAAGTATATGATCTCATACATGGACTTGCGATATCTACCCTCAACACACTCAAAATGAATGAAGAGATTTCTACCAGTTGACATTCTTATTAGTAGCACTTGAAAAACAAAACTGCACGGATACAAATTCGATATGATTGAAATAACACAACATCATTTGTCATGCTTAATACACAATTGCCAACATAAAATCTCAACAATTTTAAAAACTCCCAATTATTTTGCAGAATGTCATACACTTCAAATCACAATCAACATCAACAGAACTAAAAAACGATCATATCATATTTATATTCATGATATCGCCAATTTGATTACACAATTACGAAGAATATGTAAATGCAACAGTAAAACCCCCAAATCATATACTTTTAGCAATAGAATCTCACAATTTCACCTGATCTACACAATCTCTTCCAAACACGACAATCAATACGTACAAAACTAAAAGAAACCGGCATTAAATTCAGCTTATTTTCTTAACGCTAACAACAATTACAAAGAAAAAAAACAGAGTAAATACCTCGAAGAGGCGACATTGGTTGTTGAGGAGAAAAACGAAACGGAAGCCCAATCATGCTTCGATCGAATCTGATACTCTCTTAGATGTCGTCCTTTGAATGTTGATTATGAAGCTTTCCAACTTCTGCAATAAAAATAGAAAGAGAAGACTATCAAATGTTAAACAACATACAAATAGAATATTAAATTAAATTTACTCTAGAAAATTTCGACTATATGTTGTTGTGCAACATTACCACTAACTATACCACTAATCCACTAACTATGGAAACTAAATAACCAA
Organism: Salvia hispanica; assembly: GCF_029641045.1. NCBI lineage: Eukaryota > Viridiplantae > Streptophyta > Magnoliopsida > Lamiales > Lamiaceae > Salvia > Salvia hispanica. Next base: position 16,699,705 of record NC_142694.1, read on the forward strand.
CAAACACTAATCACAAGTTTTATATAATTTTAATTCATTAAATATCTATTTTAAATAGGTATTTCCCTAAATACCCTTAAAATTCCTCTTATTTCCCTAAACACCCCCAAAACTCTCCTTTTATATATTGTACTCCCTCCGTCCCAGATTTATAGTCACATTTAGTTATGGCACAGATTTTAAGGAATTGGTGGAGTGTGTAATTAATGAAGTGGGATGGTGGAGTGTGTAATAAATGAAGTGAGATGGGGGAGTGAGATAGTGAAGTGTGTAATAAATGAAGTGAGATGGTGGAGTGTGTAATAAATGAAGTGAGTTGGTTGAAGGTGGGTCCCTTTTTGACTTTTTGGTTTTTTATTTTTGTGTTGATAATGGCATTTGAGTGTAATTTTAGTGAATAATGGGGTAAAATTTTATGTCCAAATATGGAAAATTTTATATGTGACTATAAATGTGGGACGGACTTTTATGGCAACATGTGACTATAAAACTGGGACGGAGGGAGTATAAATGTTTAATAACATACTGCGCATCGCGCGAGAGTTGTACTAGTTGTTCTTAAAAAATGCAACATGTTTTTCGATATATCGTCCAAAAATTCAATAAAAGAACATGAGTTACGTTTAGTTTTGCAATATGATTGGCTGGTTCCTTATTGCATATTCCTGTGTCGACTTGATAAATGCGATGTGTTAATAACCGGACTAATTAGAAAATCGACGAAATTATCAGTTTATGATATAGTCAGTCTGACTGATTTAGTTACTGATTAGAGTGAAATAATGTACACCCTCCGTCCTAAGAGCATCTCCAATGCCGGCTAGCCGATTCATTGGAGTAGGCCAGCGGGTAATCGGCCAAAATTTCGGCGTGGGCTAGCCGATGGCTTGGCGCTGGCCGATGCGCTGACCGCCATTGTGGCGTGCCGATCGGCCAACGCCGTATTTTCGATTTTTTTTTGAAAACCTATATAAACGCGATTTTAGTTTCATTTTCATTTGTACCACTTGTTTTAACGAGTTTTCTCTCTCTCTACATTTCTGTACAAGAGCATCATCGAGCGATGGATCACAGCAACGAGTCCAGTCCAGCGACGAGTGGATCTCAGACTCCCACGGTACCCGTGGGATCTGGATGGGGCCAGATGGGCGGGCAGATGGGCCCAGGGTTTAACGTCCCTTGGAATCAGCTGATGGGGATGATGGCTGGAGCGCAGGGGGGTGGGAACCAGGGGGGATGCCGTTGGGTATGCCAGGCGGCGGACAGGCTAGCGGGGGGCAGGGGTGGGGAGGTATGCCCCAGATACAGCAGCAGATGATGCAGCAGATGATGGGTATGCATCCCGAGATGCAGGGGTCACCGGGGGGGGGGGGGGACACGGTCTATCGTCCCTCTCTGGATTTTTTGACGGCTTCGTCTCACACGTCGACCCATGTGGAGAAGTAGTTCACAGACGATGACCTTTTGTCATTGCATGACATGGGGATCGATCTCGGGGATCCGGACACTCCCGTTCCAGCGGGGCGGGCCGCGGCGAAGAAGAAGAAGACGAAGGGGAAGGCCAAGGCGGTCGGCGAGTCGTCGCAGCCCGCTGTTGACGACACCCCCGCCCGGAGGAAGTGGACGGAGGATGAGTACGCCGGGGTGGCCAGGGGGTGGTTGGAGGTGTGCGACGATCCGCTGGTTGCGAACAACCAGCAGGTCGTCAACATGTGGGCGAAGATTAGAGCTGCCTACAGGAGGAACTACCCGGGTGGGAAGGACTTCAGCGGGGAGGAGGTCTGGAAGGGGTGGGAGCGCATCAGGGCCGCGGTCGGCCGTTTTTCGGCGTAGTACGCCAACGCCCTACGTCAGCTCACTAGTAGGCAGAATGAGGAGGACGGTCGGAGGATAGCCGAGAGTCAGTTCCCCTTGGCGGGGAAGTACAAGGATTTCCACTTCTGGGAATGCTATTAGTTGTTGAAGGACTCCAAGAAGTTTCGGGCGGGGTGCAACGCTGGGTGGCCGAAGAAGCAGAGGTTGAACTATTCCGGCGACTACAGCGGCAGCAGCGGCGGATCCCACGACCTCCTCCCAGATGCTGAGGAGTTTCCGGACCCTCCATCCTATGCTCGTCGCCCTCGCCCGGTTGGACAAAAGCGGGCGCAATTGGCAGCGAGAGGAGGATCCCCCCTATCGCCCCAGGAGGTCGTCTCGGCACCCCCCCCCACGCGAGTACACCTTCTTCTCGCGTCAAAAAACGCGAGAGCAGATGTACAAGGTCTTCCAAGATTGGAGGACCGCCACTGACCCCACAAAGAAGATGTTTCTTCACTCGATACTCGAGAGCATGTAGTTGATTTGGATGCCGCGAGGGCACAATGGGGGGTTCCGACGTGGGCTCAGATACCCCGGGTGGCGGCGGCGACGGCGACGAGGAGTAGAGAGGGCTCGTGTGTGGAAGCCCTTTTTTTTTAAAAAAAAATCATGTATTTTTTTTAATCTTTGTACTTTTTTTTAATGAAATGAATTAATTTTCCCGTATCTGTGTCGTAAATTTAATTCCGTGATTTAATCGTTATTTTAATTCCGTAAATGTAGTATTTTTTGAATTATTTTTATTGCGGCTGGCCTATGGCTGGCCTAAATCTGATGTGGCAGGTGGTTTTTTAGTGCTGCTGACGTGGCAGGGAGAGAGAGTGGCTGGCCTATTTGCATTGGAGATGCTCTAAGGAAGATGACTCATTCCTTGGGCGGCACGAGAATTTATGCAGTTTTATTTTGCGTGTTAGGTAGAGAGAAGAAAAGTAAGAGATTTTGAATAAAACATAGATAAATGAGTTTCTATTTTTAGTAATGGGCCATCTTGAATGAGACAAACTAAAAAGGAAAGTGGATCATATTTGATAGGACAGATGGAGTAGAAAATATATACTAAAGGTTTTATGAACCCCCAAGAACTCTCTTTGAAGACCAGACCCAGAAAATGACGGGGGCGGAATTTAATATTAAATACTAAATGTCTAATTTAATAGTTATTTTTAATAATAAAATAAATAATATTATATTAATATTTAAGCAGCAATAGCTTTGTTAATAATGCATTAGCTCGTAAATATGTATTATTCATTTCAAAATATAAAATTATTATAGAAAATACTAGTACTCCATTCGTCCACCATTTAAAGAGCCCTTTTGCCATTTTAATTTGTCTACAATTTATAGAACCATTTACTTTATTCCACTTTTAGTATGCAATCCTTACATTCCACCAACTTTTTACACTCACAATACCATATAAAACTAATACTCCATCCGTCCCACAAAAGATGTCACACTTTCCTTTTTAGTTTGTCCCACAAAAGATGTCACATTTCTATTTTTGGAAAAAGTTCTCTCTCACATGAATATAAAAATTATATTTTCTCTCTCCATTGAACACACAAAACAAAACCTCCTAAAATTTTGTGCCGTCCCACAAGTGTGACATCTTTTGTGGGACGGAGGGAGTACTTTAAATGAGTCTCACATTCCACTCACTTTCTCCTTTTACTTTATTCCAAAGTCAAACAATTTATTAAAACTCGTGTGAGTCAAAATGGCTCTTTAAATAGTGGACGGATGGAGTAATAAAAATTTAAGATATTTGATTAAAATAAAATAGAAACATAAAACACTATTAACTCTATTCTTAATCATCAATAATAAAATTAGGATCTTTGCTTAAATATTTGGTAAATGATCAAGAAGAGAAGATAAGGGAATTACACTGTTTAGGGTAGCTTTAATTCTAGGAATCGAACTTTGTCAGGGCAAAATAGCAACCATTTACGTTTGAATTCATGCAATAACACGGCGACACCTATGCACTAATTGTTTTATGCACAGTCCAAACAATCCACTTTCATCCCTACCTCCATTTTCCGGAACCAAGAAAAACTTGAAGGCGATTCCAATTAAAAATGAAGGTAAAAAAGCAAAGAGGAGGACATCAAGAACATCAACATAATCAGGTTCGAGAAAAGTTTATTGTTAAGATTAAGAAGATTCCAAGTTGTATAAGAAATAGTAAATCAGAAATCTTTCTGACATTAAACTTGTTTGAGGTGTGAAGCAACTACTCATGAGTAAAATTTAAAGATGCAATTTTTATTTTCTTTTGAGCTTATTTTGTGAGTTGAAGGTAAGAATTTACTATTTTTGGACATGGGACATGATATTTTTTTATCAAAGAATGTTTTTTGTTTTGATTGTGGGACTTATTTTTCTGGTAAAGATTGTTTCTTTTTGCTGTGGAGCTGTAGATAGATGTTGTATATTGTGAGGTGGGCTTTTTCTTGATTTTGTGTATTTTTGTGTGTAAATACTTCTAAATCTTGAGGTTTGTAATCAAATAAGGGGTGATTCTGATTGAATGATGTTTATTTATTGTTATAGCATTTTCTCCTGCAGCAGATTTAGGATAACAAAACTTAACAACATGGCATTTCTTATGTTCTACTACTACTTTGTTTAATACATGTTGGTTGGATTTTTTTCCTGTTTATGTACATTTCCCACTGTTGTTGTGATGATTTACCAACTCCATTTGTGTAGGACTTGCCATATCCTCCTTCCTCGGTTAGGCGCCAAACAAGGAATTCGACAGTAGACGCTCCACAGTTGTCTTTTCAACCAGCACTAAGAGTTATCAGGGAAGATACTGTAGTCCCAAAGCCAGAGTTTCCGACTCACGACGATCCAGTTTGTGAGGCTGTCAAGGTTTCAACATTTCCTGCTCCGGATATTGATGACCCTTTTCAGCCTCCAAGTGAGACGGCTGTGGTGGCAGTCGTGGGACATATCCTGGAGAAGTGCAAAATGTACGATGGTCCTTCCAGGAACCAGCCTCTGAGCCCCTCTCATAGCCTTAACCTGACAGAGTTTGCTAGAGGGGTCGGAGATGATGATGAAGAAGGAGAAGAAGTTGAGTCTGCTCCAACAGTACGCGGCCACAGAGTGAAGGCAGAGATTGCTCCTCTGGTTGGAGCCATCTTCGACAAATATGGCGACATCACTGCAACTAGCAGTGTCAAGTCCCCTTCCATCATGGCCTCCTACTTTCTTGAGCGCCTGTGCGACATGTACCAGAGGCTCGAGAAGAAAACGTTCCAGGACATCACGCGTGCTGATATCAATGGCATGCTCAATGAGCTCCATCAGTATCAGGCAGAGAAGTTCAACGTCGAATGGCTTCTTGACAAGGTCAAACAGATTTCTGAGATGAGGAGCAACACTAAGAGGTACTTGGCCTTGAAGGGAGAGGCAACGAAATACATCGAGGCTAATGAAAGAATGGAAAAGGAGAAACAACTGAATTTGATGCACATTGCTCTGATACATAAGAAGATATCCACAATAGATACTGCGATGGAAGCGAACAAGGCTGATGCTGACAAGTGCACAAAGATGGCTGTTGATGTCAAGGTTGAAGTAAAAGCTCTAGCAAGTCAAAGTTTGGTTCATGGCCTTCTTTAGTATTTAGTATTATCGGTCCCAAATCAATCTTCGTATGCACTATTCCATAGTGCATACGAAGATTGATACCATACATCTATGCATCTCTTAACATTTTGTATGACGGACAAGTGAAACTAGTCTATATATTATTCGAGTAAGAGGTCCACAGATGTTATACAGAACAATCAAGCTTCCCTCAACAGCACATCAAACACAAACAAAAGATGAATACAACAAAAAACACAGAAAGAAAAGACAACATGTCTTCTTATTTGTAAATCATTGGATAGCCAAACTCCGGTATTTCAAGTATTGACAGCTCTGCAGTTCCTCCGAATCTCCCCCCTCGAGCCTGTGAGTGGAGATATATTCCCCATCTTCACGATAGACTTAGCGTACTGCTGAAAGAAAGCCTCGTTGCTGGCAGCAAACTTCCTCACCAGCCCCAACGACACTTTATTACGCGTCCCCAGGACTTCATCCGAATTCAACATCGCCTTGGAGCTGAGTATGTTCTTGAAGTAGTTGTTGTCGAATTTTGCAGGGGTGATGAAGTCCATCACGAACAGATTCTGGTCGCCACCTGACCGGGGGCATCCTGTGCGTAGCCTGGCTGCATAGTTTTGGTCCAGGGTGAAATCGGGCTGCCCGTTGCCTGCTTGGTTGTACAGCCTCTGCCTGAAGCTCGTGCACCTCGAGTTCCCTATGGTGTGGCTACCTGAAAACGACGAAAACCATAAGTACTATCGTGCATCACACGGGATAAACATCTTTATTTACTTATGTTAGTACCGGACAGTGCCACAAGATCAACTATGTCTAGGCCGACTCGTGTATACGTGGAGAGGATGGTCTGGAATGTATTGTTCGGGGCAGGAATGTTGTTGTTGGCGCCGCTGAAACTCGCAGTTCTTGAATCCCTTCTCCCCAACTGAACATCCCAGCTAGGCCCACCAGCCTGTTCACATAAACAAATATCGATGTAAAAAGAGAACTGAAATCATTATAGTAGTCTAATAACCATATTTCACTTTAACTGACCAAACAGTATATTTAGGCCGAAAAAAAAAAGGCATAATGTTTTTGTTATTACAAGAACAGTGGATTCTCTAGCAGCAAGTGCTATGATGTCAGCGCAAGAAACCGTGTGAGGGCAAGCCTTCTCGAGGGCCGATTTGATCTGATCGAGGACATCAAATCCCCGAGCAGAGTTGTTGTTCGGGACAGCTCCCTTTTCACTGACTATGCCGTTGCCCGAGTCCAAAAGCAGAGATGCATCACATCCCTGAATCTCATTTCACATTGGTCAATATTGGCGAAAGAAACAGAACGGTTATAAAGAGAGAACTGAAACTACTATATAAAGAACCTGGACGAAGCAGTCGTGGAAATGAAGCCTGAGTAGTGAGGCAGCCATACGAGGCTCTCGTGCAACGGCTCTGGAGACAACGGAGTGTACTATTTGATGGGCTTGTGGGCATGACCGGGCGTAGAACTGAGGCGAGAGAGAGCCTCCGTTGCTACTCTGAGAGAAGCAAAGGGTTGCGAAGGCAAGCACGACGATGGAGATGATCAAGTTGATGGACTTGGAAGCCATTGTTTGTTTGTTGCTATTGAGATATTTGGTGTTGAAAGAGTTTGTGTGATCTAAGTATTTATAGAGATTTGGGAGGGAAGTTGGTGGGATTAATTTTTAGTGTTTTTCTAAATTTTTTTTGTCTATGATGTTGATTGTGGTAAGAATTGTTTTAATATTTTTTTTACTAGAATTAGTATTAGGAATTACATATTGGAATAGCGTATTTACGGCTTGCTTAACGTAGAAAAGATCATACGGTTTCGAAACTTACAAATGTTACAATACTTTTTTATCTTGGAATTCAGATAGTTAATTTATTGTAAATTTTTGGACACGAGGATTACTTTTTTTTGAGTGATTGCAAATTCTTCTATAAACTGTATAAGTATTATTTTTCATTTTACTTCTCTAGATTTTTTTTGTAAAGATGACACTTCTTTAAAGTAAAGTGTTCACACTGTATTTATGTGAAACACTACAATCTTGTTTAAGAATTGAAGATGTCAAAAAAGTCGTGTAATAAAGGTATATGAAGTTAAACAAATTGAATTTCGAGATCGTAACTCTAAACAAGTAAAAGTTAAATACATATGATAAAAAAAGTTCACACTAGATTAAAAAAAAAAAATCAAGAAAACAACTTTCATAAAGAGGAAACCGTGTACAAAAATAGTGTCTCCTTCATACATATTCCCTACCAACTAACAAGTCGGATCCTCAATCGAAGTATCGAGTAACATATGTATTCACATAATTACATCGATTGCTACATATCAAGAAAATCCAAAAGTCGATCAAATATCATAATGAAAAATTTTAATTATTCCTTTTATACATGCGAATTTTTCCTGAACTCTCATACACAATTTAATTTTTCCACTATCCACGAATAATAATCATGTTTTTCCATTCTAATCCATCATAAAAATTAGTCTATTTTCATTTTTAGAAAGTTTATCTCTATAAAATGGGACTTTTGCTCATATAAATGCTCATTTTTGTCCCAGTCATTTTTGGCGTTTCTCTAAAATTATCCCCCCGTTCAGGTGATTACAATTTAGTACCCATCATTTCATCGGTAGGAATAATTGTACTGCAAAAAAATTTTAGCAATTGGAATATCGATGTGGCAGCCAGTACTATATGTTGATTTGAGTAATCAATGTGTAATTATGGGTAATCAATGTGTAACTTGAGTAATCGAAGTGTAATTTTGGTTGTCATGTCAATATTCCGATTGTTAAGAATTTTTTTGCATGACATTTTATTCCAACACAAAAGCGATAAGTATTAAACAGTAATTACTTAAACGGTGAGATAATTTTGGATAACAGCCTCAAACGATGGACAAAGTCAACACTTCACCTCTTTTTTTCTTTTTATCTCTATAGTACTTTACTAATTGTACATTAAACTCGTATCATCCCGTATCAAGACCATTGGTATTGGAAGGAGAGTATTATTTTCAATTTTCTTCATACAGAGATGAATTCAACTATTACAGAGGGAGGAAACAATCTAACTTTCTTTTGTTTCTTTGTAAGAAGAATGTATAGTGTTATTACAGAGGGAGGAAACAATCTAACTTATTTTTGTTTCTTTGTAACAAGAATGTATAGTGTGCCTGAATTTATACACGCCTAATTGTCACTTTATTTCTTTTTTAACATAATGTCATCTCAAATCTTGTATGTATGGATGAAATTTAATTTACATTAGGTAAAAAAGTTTGAAATAAAAACAGAGAGAAACAGACAAAGAATCCAAACAAGCCAATTAGGGCTTGGCTGAAATCATAAGGTGCCTAATAACTCAATTTTGGAAATTAGTCTGTTAATTGTATAATTAGGTTAGCAATCCATACTCAAAAGTGGTCGACTGTTTAACAATCAAGGTTTCATTGACCTAACAGCTTATAACAATCAACAAACACACCTAATTTTTGGCATTTTGTGTCTCTCATTGAGTAATGATTAGCATGCATGCTACACGATCAAAGTTTAGGGAATTACTTAGTAATGTATATAGTGCATAACATGTTCAAGTTTTTATTGGAAACACAAAGGAATCACTTCTAATATTAGAATCCGAGTCCAAAGTTGGGTGAAAATTAACCTAGATTAAATGGGAAACAAACCTTTTCATTAACAAATGAAATTTCGAGACATTTAATTTACTACTCCCTCCATCCCCAAAGAATATGCACTTTGAATTTGACACGAGTTTTAATGCAAAATTGATAAAGTAAGAAAGATATAGAAAAAAATAATAATTAAAGTATTGTTAATGGAGAATGGATCCCACCTCATTAGAGAGAAAAAAATTTCTAAAATTAGAAAGTACATATTCTTGTTGGATGGACTAAAAAGGAAATAGTGCATATTCTTGTGGGATTGAGGGAGTATCATTTATTGATTTGAATTCCTTAGATCCTACTCCCGCTCTCTCACTATATCCCTCTCACAGCTTGTTGTCGACGACACCGCTGTAACTTATCTGGTGTCGATGTTGCTATGTCCAAAAATGTAATTTTACATTCACTCACTCATCCTCTAACTTTTTCTATATTTCTTCATCTCTCTCACAATTCCTTATCGTCGATGCTGTAGTTGTTAAACTGTGACGGAGCCAAAAAACTTCTTTTTAGGTTTCAGTTCAAGCGTCAAAATCCCAACTTCACCATTATCGTGTTTCATGCTTACACGTAGTTGTAACACGGAGCACGAAATTAACATGTTCTTGGGTTTTTAGCGTCAAAATCCTGACTTCGCCATTACTATATACTCCCTCCGTCCCAGATTAGGAGTCACTTATTGTTATGGCTCAAATTTTAAGAAAGAGTTGAAGTGTGTAATAAATGAAGTGAGATGGTGGAATGTTTAATAAATGAAGTGAGATAGTGGAGTGTGTAATAAATGAAGTGAGTTGGTTGAAAGTGGGTCCCTTTTGACTTTTTTATTTTTGTTTTGGTTTATTTTAATGTAGATAATGACATTTTGAAGTAATTTTGATGAACAATGGGGTAAAATTGTATGACCAAATATGAAAAATTCTAAATGTGACTTTTAAACTGGGACGGACTTTGACGGCAAAAAATGACTCTTAATCTGGGACGGAGGGAGTATTTTTCATGCTTACATGATTACGTTAACTTAATTTATACTCCCTCCGCCCCGCGATAAGAGTCACATTTTGTCATTTTGGTTCGTCCCATAATAAGAGCCACACTTCATTTTTACCATAAATAGTATGTAGGTCTCATATTTCACTAATACGCTTCACTCACATTTTGTTATAAAATCAATATAAAAAAGTGGATTCTGTATTCCACTAACTTTTCCAACTCATTGTCTTATAACTCGTACCCACAATAAGAGTGACTCCTATTGTGGGACGGAGGGAGTAATAACTATAGTGCAATAAACTTGAAAACAATTACTATTAAACAATTTAGATCTTCAATAATTTGGTTGATCTCGTCAAATCTAAATTATTTACTTCTAGGTTATACCACGAGCAATTTAATTAATATTTGATTAATATCGCCCAAATTTAAATGTTTGCTTAGTTATAGACTTCCAGTTGTATTAATCGGACCAACCCACTCTAAATAACCTTCGTTTAGACCTGTCTTGAAACACATGCCTGACCCAAGCCCACTTCAGGCTCGGCTGAAAATTAGGAGTATATTTATTCATGGTTGTAATTTATACTTTTATTAATCATATTTATCTTCTATAATAAAACTATGTACTTCGTAACTTGAGAACAAATTTGATTCTATTCTATATGAAAATATTTACTTTTATAGTTAAAGTTTGTAGCTTTCTTGTTTTTATTTTTAAAATATTAGTAAGCCTATTTCCTTAACCAGGATTAATAGTTTATACTAATGATAATATTTGTTTTATATGAATTCAACGCAAATGGGTTATTTTTGTTTATATATTGAATTTAAATACAATAAAAATATAAATGAAATAAAGTTAAGTATTTTTTCTAATACCACAGCGACTTACTCGCAAGCTTGGACTAGACTGGGCTGGGCCTACCTTGTGGTGTACTCGAGCTGAAGTGAATCTAAATAATAGGAGTATTACTTAATCATAATTAAGACTAATTAAACCATATCTGGATTGATAATTTCTTCATTAATTTACAATAAATACTACTCTCCATTGAAATATGACCTACTTTTTTGTTTATCTCAATTAAAATAATTCATTACTAAAAATGGAAACACCTTTATATCTACTTTATTCTCCCTCTTACTTTACTCTCACCACTTAACACACAAAATAAATTTACATAAATTCTCGTGCCGCCCTGGGACGGAGTGAATACTATATTCATACATAAAAAAAATTAGTCATTTTTTTGGTTACATCTTTGTGTGATGTCACTCCAAAATGACACATTTTTAAAAATTAAAACACTACTCTTTCTACTTCATGTTCTCTTCTATTTTTATTTTCTATATTTAACAAACGAAACAACACTGCATAAAATCTCGTCAAAAAAATATTTAACTTTGAATTGGACAAAAATAGTGGTATATATTATTCCAAACATCAACCTTCTATAACCATACACCACTGTAGTATAGAGTTTATAGTTCTCAAGCATCAGCTATAAGAAATATGCTATAGCAATGACTGGACATACATTCTCAAACCAAAAAATTAATCAATCCACAACAAATTACACGTCATGAACTTATTTTTCTCATGAAAATATCTTCAATTAATCACTCAATGGATCTTCAACACAACCTTCAAAGCCAACAACATGAGAGCAGAGTTTGATTCCTCTTTTGCTGTCCTCCGTCGTTACTTCGCCTGCTTGATCACCTTCTTCTGCACGAAGAATGTTTTCCCGAAACCTCAATACATTGCACTGGCATAGGCAGCTTCGGGGTGGTAATAGAGCATCTCTCTCAACATCATCTCCCTTATAACTGGTTCCCCGATAGTCTCATCTATATCGACATTGATCTTGTACTGGGCCGGAGGGTTGCAGCTCGGATCGTACAAACCTGCAATGTAAGGGTGGGAGAGAGCCTCAGCAACACTAATTCTTTTGGTAGGATCAAATACAAGCATCCTCTCCAACAAATCTATTGCCAAAGTGTCTGCGTGCGGATATAAAGAAGAGAAGTTCACTCTTCCGGGAAAGTTGAGCGACTGCACATACGCCCTTGCCTTTGCATTGTCTATAAACTCGAGATCAGCTTCAGGTTGGCTGCCAAGAACACTGATGATAAGCCTGAGTTGACTGAGGCTGTCGGTTCCCGGAAAGATTGGTTTGCGGCCAAGAATTTCTGCCAAGATGCATCCCACGGACCAGATGTCAATGGAGGTTCCGTAATTGTCACAAGAAAGGAGCAGCTCTGGTGCACGGTACCATCTCGTGACAACATATTCAGTCATGAATTGCCCGTTGTCTCTGCTTGTACGTGCAAGTCCAAAATCACATATTTTGAGCTGGCAGTCTGCGTTGACGAGGAGGTTCCCTGGTTTCAGGTCCCGGTGAAGAATGTTCGCAGAATGTAGATATTTTAACCCTCTAAGCAGCTGCAGTCAAATCATATCGGTGTATGTAAGTAAGCATTGTTGCATCCATACATAAATGTAACTAGATATGCTTTATTTGGAAAAGAAAACTGTGAAAAACAAAGACAAATCCAACGAAAACACATTCATTAGAAAATCTACTTCTTCGTCTAGTCAATGCACGAAGAGCACGTTTGCAACTCAATTTATACACTCCACACACACAATCTAGTATTTTGCAGCTCATGATTCATCAATCATGTATGAAAGAATCGAAACAGCTTATGCATCATCGATTATCACATACAAACACAAAGCTCTTTTGCATCAGTCACAACCACAACTCAATAGATATGCACAAATCATAATATCCTTGAAAACTCATTGTTATTGAAACGAATACGAATGCTAACAGCAGAGAAGAACAGAGCAGCCAATCACCTGAAAGACGAAGTACTTGCAATGGTCATTTGACAAAGGCTGAGGCGACTTAATGATCTGATGAAGATCAGAGTCCATCAGCTCGTAAACCAGATAAACATCCTTAAAACCCCTCCAGTTGCTCGGCATCATCACATCCTTGAGGGCGATCACGTTCTCGTGCTTGATGCAGCGCAGCAGCATCAGCTCCCGCAGAGTCCTCAGCGCGTCCACGCGATTCCCAAACACATTGTTGATCTTCTTGATCGCCACCCTCTCGTTCGTCTCCCTGTTTATCGAGGAACAAACCACCCCATACGCCCCCCTCCCGATGCCCTTGATGGGAACGTATTTCGTGTCAATTTCGAACAACGTATGCCACATTGTGAAGTAATGCTTCCCCATCGGCCTAAATCCATTTGGGGGCTCCACCGGAGTCGCCATTTCACTACACATATCATCAATCCCCAATTACACAGATAAACCCTAAATCCCTAATTCATCACAATTCAATTCACAAATTCATACGAATTACTACAATTAAATTGAAAAGGGCATAACTTTAGAAAGGGGATTACAATAAAACATACCTATGCTTGGAATCTAAGCTTTCCTTTCCCTTCAATCTTCCACCTTTATCATTTCCAATTGAGGAGTAAAGCGAAAGCTTGGAAATTCCGCCGCAACTCCACGGATTAAACAGGAATCCAAAGCTAATTTATCCTAAATTAAAGCCTCTTCACCGATTGTAGGCGACCAAACAGAATTAGCGAATAAAGTAATAAAATTGATCATGGGTGTAGAGGGGTTTAGAAGGGACAAAGGGGAGGATATAATTGAGCGTGGTGGATGACGATCTTCTTCGCCACAAGGCACAAGCATGACAGCTACGACTCTTAGAATGTGAGAATTGTGGAGAATTAGGCAATTTGAGTTTCCGAAATTAGCTGGGATGAATAGATAAATAGAAAAGGAAGTTTCTTGTTTGGGAGATTCGAGTGAAATGGAAGTGTTCTTGGCGTGATTGTTTCAACTTTGAAAGAGGTGAAATTTGGCACTTCCCACGTGGATAGTTTTCACATGCAGGCCGGCGGCTTTGCGATTTCCGGTCGCTGTTTTGCCAATTTAATTCCTTTTTATTTTTAAGATATAATATTAAATGGTTTCTTTGACTATAGAACAAGTTTCCATATTTGACCATTGCAGATTTTCACTTAGTTATAAATTCTACTGTATTAATTTTGTACGTATTAAAATTTATTCATAACTAACATTTTTTTTAATGAAAAAATACTACTCACTTCGTTCCTAAAAAATATGCACGTTGGGCTTGGCATGAGTTTTTCAATGTAAAATTGGTAAAATAAGAGAGATAGAGAAAGAAAAGGTAATTAAAGTATTATTAGTGCGGAGTGAGTCACCTCATTATAGAAAAAAGAGTTTTTAAAATTAGAAAGTGCATATTCTCGTGGGATGGATTAAGAAAATATTGCATTTTTTTGTTGGATGGAGAGAGTATAATATATACTAAGAGGAAAAACAAAAAATAATTACTCCATATTTTAGATAAATTAAGTTATAAACTAATTTTAATCTTCGTAATTCTAAATTGATTAATGTGAAAATCACCTCTATATGTTAATTATCAAGCTAGAGAAAACATGTTCCACTAAAAAGACTAAAATGAGTTTATATTTCTTTTTTTTGATAGGGGCGACTCGAATTATATCCAAATCGTGCTAGTTTTAAATACTTTATTGGAATAGTACCAACTTTAAAACAAATCACTCCGGCCAAAGAAAAGAATATCTAAGTTATTATTTTACTTCTTCTTTGGTTATAGTTGTTGAACTTCTGAATAATTGGACCTCCATAGTTGGTCAAGAGGTGTCACTTCTTTTCTATTTCCTCTGTCACAATTGATGAAGGTTTGTGGAAAGAATTTACCTCACGGCTCGTCCCATTAAAAACGGAAGAAAGACTTTTATTTTGTCTAGTTTTGGTAGTTACAAACAAATTAGGATATCATTTAATTGGCACGTGTTAAGCCTAATTTCCACCATAATATAAAGTGTTAGTCAAGCAACAATCTTATTTATTGTGGTGATTAAGCTGTTTAGCTACATAAACTCATTGACCAAAATAGATGAGAGAGAAACCATCAACTAAAATAAATGTTGACTGCATCTCGTCACCCTAGTTTATTGATTAGGGCGATATATATATCCACACTTAATATTTTTTTCTTAAAAACCAAGCAGTTTCCTAAATAAGTTTAGGTAGTATAAATAATTTTCTAATATTGAAATTATGTTTTGTTTAAGAGCTACAGTTAGTAAAAGTCATTATATCTACTATCACCACTCTGAAGGATAGTATATCCCAAATTTTGATCATACTTTTTTGAGTTTTTTGAACTTTAACTATAAATATATAATAACTCTAAAATGAAACCAAAAGTGCTTTAAAATCACATAAAAATTAATTATTATTAATTTTATGAAGGTCCATAATAAAAAAAATTTTACCTTCGTGAATCATGATGATTCGAACCTTCAATCTATTGGATAGAGAAAAAGCGTCCAATTAATTTGTGTCCCGTCGTTAATACTTATTCATCATTTGTGAAACGATAAATTATACTACTCCTCGTCCTCACGTCTACTCATATTGTCAATTTCTTGAAAGACATTTGAGATTTTATATTAAACTAGTGAATATAGTAAACTATTAAAAAAGAAAAAAAACAATTGCATTATTTATTAAAGAAAAAAATGTAAGTTTAATTTATTCTTAAAAGAGAAAGTGACCATTTTAGTTGAGACGAAATCTTTAAAAAAATTATCAATTTGAACAGAACTAAATGAGTAATAAAATATTGTTAATCGTTATATATACTCCTCAAACCTTAACCGGGTAGTGCGATTAACATGTAAGTAATCAATAATCCAAGATGTCGAATCAGTACGATTGATAACCAATTAATAATACCAATTAATTAGGCTTACTTAAAAATTGGGATTCTCTCATATATTTATATATCCACAATCCGATCGCGTATGTAATTGCCGAAAAATAAATGTGAAACATACATTTGTCAAGGTATTATTCAACCGGTTTCCTCTTACTGATAATATGTCTATATTAATATAATCAAAATAGCAATAATGTCAGAGTCATGACATATACACTTATATGGTTGGCCAAGTCTACCTAAACAATAGGAAGAGACCCTATACATGATTCCATTTAACGAATTTATTATATTTGGAGATTTATGTGCAATAAAATAAATCGTTGAATATGGTTTTATATTAGTGCATCCAACAAGGATCCCACTGCCTACCTACCCCTCCTATAACTCTAGGGCTGCCCTTTATAAATTAGAAACACCAAAAAAATATAATTTACTACTATTTATTAGAATTATTTAAATAGCAAGCATATGATTGGAGGCATCTACATTAAATTTGCCAATGCTATCTTTGTATCTGATTTCGATTATGTTATACAGTACTCCTTAGAATGTGAAAGAAATGGAATATGACAATATTCGAAGAATAATGCTTGTCCACTTTCTTCCCTAGCATGCAAAGAATTATTTCCACTTCATTTTCTTTGGTAGAATTAGTATACTAATTACTTTCTCTTCTTCTCGAATTTTTTTGAAAGAGTCAGAAAGATTTTTGACCTGTAGAAAAAAGTAGAAGATGGTAATCATTTTCTACCATTTTAGACTATTTGGGCATATTATATACTCCATATGTTTAGTGTTGAAAAGTACGATTATCTTTGTTATGTTACATTAAATTTTGGACTTAAGTAGTACTACTAGATTTTAATTATTAAATATATTGGACTATTGCTCTCGAGTTGTCGGGCTAACGTGTATACCAATTGGGTCGGCGAGACCAAGCCATTGCCCAATCGGCCCAGCCCATTTTCTTATTTCGGATTATAAAATTAATTTCTTATCGGAGCTAATATATGCTGTATTCACATCTCTACACGTTTATATATGCTGAATAATTAGAATATTGTGGCCTTATAATATTGAAAAATGTATATGACATGCAGCAGAGAGGTTCATTTGATATTCCAATACCTATACCTTGCTAGTTCATTTGCGTAATATATCGATAATAATTGAGAAAAAAAGAAAAACTAATTAAAATGAATAAAATTTCATTTAATTCTCCTCTTCCTCTCACACACATTATTAGCCGTAATTTTCACTCTTCTATTCGTATCTCTGTAATTTATTCTGAGCTCCTCCCCACCCTCTGAATCAAGGTTAATAAAGGTTTTAAATTACCTCGTTTGAACTTTTTAAATATTTTAGATCGGCTTAAGTTACTATATGTCTTTCAAAATTTGAATGACAATCATCTGAATTGAAATATAAATTCCCACTCTATTTAGTTTGCGGTCAAAGGAGATTAATTACAACATCAAATTGCTAATAACAAATATTAAGGAAATCCCTATTAAGGATAGAAGGTGACAACATTTTGACATCATGCTTGCATGTGTATATATATAAATGGCCATATCTCTTGGTCTTTGGGAATTACTCCCTCCATCCCAGATAATTCGACCTATTATTCTATTTCAGGTCGTCCCACATAATTTGTCCCATTTCACTTTTACTATTTTTTGTAGTGGATCTCATATTCCACTAGCTCATTCCTACTCACATTTTATTATAAAACTTATACTTTAAAAGTAGGACCCACATCCCACCAACTTTTTCAACTCACTTTCCATTAGATTTCTTAAAACCTGTGTCGGATCAAAGTGTCCCGAATTATCTGGAACGGAGGGAGTGCAGTTTACAATTATATCAATACAGAAAAGTGTTTGAATTTTGTTATTGTTCATCACTACCATAATTAACTGTCGTGTTCTGTCAGCTTTATCCAAAATTCAAGAAACAATTCAGAATATACTTTATGTAGATCTTTCTAGTCCAAACAATTCACATTGAAATACAAGTATGTCACAGTCCAATTTACTGATTTATATATAACGAAAAGTTCCAAAATCATAAATTTATAACTAATACCCCAATATTATTTGGTGTATATAGGAAAATGAGAAAAAGGTATGTAAGAATCAAAGGAAATAAAAGTTTCTGCCATTAACATTGTTACAAATACTAATGTATAAAAATATTTCATGGCACACGAAGTCAGGATGTTAACTTACGACAAGACTAGCACTTCAAGTTTCGTGTGTACTTGTGTTATGAGATGGATGATCACATTAATTAATCCTCAAAATAAGATGGTGAAATGGTGTGGATGGATACTACTATATGCTTTGGAGTGTCTGAGAATTTCACTAAATAAAATCTCTTCAAGGAAGTTGCTTTAAGAAAAAAAAAAAAGAAAAAGAGAGAAGATCGATGAGAGCGTTAATCTATAATTAAATTGCAATAAGAAATGTACTCCCCTAATGAGAAATTTCGTTACTAGGGGTTAATTATGTTGACCTTTCGAAGTTAGGGGTTAATTTTGCTGACCTTTCAGAATATGGGATCAAGGCGTGCGTATTTTTCGGAACAAGGGATTTCTAGTTTTTTATCCTTTTTTATTCTTTTTTCCTATTATTTATTTCATATCATTTATAAGTGGACTAAACTACCCTTTTTATATTTTTATCTAAATTCTAATAAATCAGCGAGCATACGAGATTTGTCAATCTTTTGAATATCTTCTCTTTTAATCTCTTCCAATAAATCAGCCGATCTTCTCTTTTAATCAGCCGATCATACAATAATATAAAAATATAAAAATATTAATTTGAATATCTTCTCATTTCCATATTGTCTTTGTGCGTGAACTATTTGTAGTGTTCATTAAATAACAATTTTGTTCACTAAACAATTTATCATCACTACTCCTATTAACTAACAAGCTATGTGAAAAAGTAGACGATATCTAATCGTATACCATCCTGAATCATTTATTTTGGATTGAAGAGACGGCGGACAGAGAAAGGTGGAGACGGAGGCGGCGAACGGCGGAGGCGCCCGTTGAGGAGGGTGGACACGGGTCTGGAGTAAGGAAAAGAAGCTGCAAAGGGTGGAGAGTGGAGGCTCGGTAGAGAAAATAGGTGGAGGCAAATCTGGTTTTCTAGAGTAAAGAGATGGGAGTTTGGCATCTCTCAACTGGAACGTGATTCTGTTTGATATTTAGAATATACCGAAAAAATATGAAAGATGATTATGTTGATTTATTAGAATTTAGATAAAAATGTAAAAAGGGTAGTTTAGTCCACTTATAAATGATATGAAATAAATAATAGGAAAAAAGAATAGAAAATGGATAAAAAACCAGAAATCCTTTGTTCTGAAAAATATGCACGCCTCGATCCCATATTCTGAAAGGTCAGCGAAATTAACCCCTAATTTCAAAAGGTTGAACCCCTAATAACGAAATTTCTCATTTCGGAATATACAACACTTCTCTAATCCTTTTTATTTATTTATTTACTCTTATCTTGCCATATTGAATTTATTTAAACCTATCGTAAGTGTATTAATCACATAATAAGGGTAGTTGCCGGTAATTATAATTATCGTCATAAAAAATTTCAAGAAAATACCCTTTACATTACATTAATTTATTTCACCATAACATTGAATTAACTTCAGCTTAATACAAGCACAGTGAGATATTTACCTGTTCCATTTGCTTGCATGCAATTTCTTTATGTAAACATATGTAATTAAGATTTCATTAGAATCATCATAACAATATTTTTAATTTCATATATAGTTTTCAAAAAAATTATTAAATTGAAAGTCTTATATAGAATTTAAAGTTTAAAAATAATTTAGCAGAAAGAAAAATAGATGCAAATTGTCATTGAAAACGAAAAACATCATTACTAAATTCTAAAACATCATAACTAAAATCGAATTTTACTTTACATAACATTAAATTTACATCGCAAATAGCAGGAATCATAATATTAGATCTTAGTTCTGCATTAATATTATCGTTCAAGTATGTATAACGTAACTAATTAAATCTTTTAAATTTTATGCATATATAGGGGGTGTTTCGTTTGCAAGATTGTATCAAGGATTAAATATGATGTGTGTTAGGTTCATGAAATTAAATATATAGTGTGTTTGGTTCATGAGATTCAATCCCACAATTCAGTTATAGATGGATAATCATGGGATAATTAGTTATAACTAACTCCCTATGTCTAAAATAATCTCACAACTCAATCTTAGACTGTATCTTGTATTATTTTATCGTAGTATATTTACTCACTACTCAGAGATTGGGGAATTTTTTATATTGAAATGTTTGAGGGCAAAAAAGAGAGTATATTCACGTACAAAAAATAGTAAACCCTAGAGAAAGAACAACATGTATAGTCATGTGCTCCATTTTATAGATCAGGTGCAATAGATCTTTCATTTTCGAAATATATTGCAGGAAAAGAAATTAAGAGTCTGATAAACATTACTAGGATTAAAAAAAATACTAAAGTAAATTACTATAGTATATACTACTATTATAGTATAAATAATACTAGTACTATTTCATTTTCTTTGTTTTGTTTGAAGTATAAGTGAGAGAGAGAGCCCTCATTTCTTGAAAATCAAACACTTCAAAGGGCTATACATATAGGGAGACAGAGAAAGAGAGAGAAGACTTGTTGCTTGTTGATTGAATCATTTAGTTATCGTTGCTTCAAACATTATATGATGGAGTCCTCAAACTTATATGAGTTGCAACAACAGCTTGCTTCTTTTTCTTCTTTGGCAACAGCTCAATCCACAACTGAACTACCACCCACACACCAATGGAATCCAAGCTTGCCTCTGTATGCATCTCACTTTCCTTTCTACCTAAACCACACACAAGAATCATGTTTTATAATCCCACTTTAATTTTTAACCATTATTAGACTCTAATCAACATTATTCTATATACGATCTCTCTTGTCATTTTTTCGCAGGAACAACGATGCGTATGATCACTACATGAATCAAATCCTTCCTATGTCAGCAGCTCAAGTCACCACGAATAATTATCTTGGACACGAAAGGTGCCCTAATCCGATCGATCTTTGTCACAGTAGCGCAAGCCCATTCTCGTCTCAACTCGGTTGGAATGTTTCCCCATGTCCAACTTCTGCTAACATTGATTATGTATTGGATAGTGTCATTACCTCTTCTTCAACCTCCTCTTTCACCAATTACTCCAACAAGGTATACTTAATTCCAAATTGATGTACATGCTATATAACTATATTAGTTCCCATCAATTAATATTTCTATAACTAATTACTAAGGATAAAGCTATTTCCCGGACAAAGAGGGTTTCTAGTTCATCTCAAAAAGATGAAGCACCAAAGAAGAAGAAGGCAGCCTCGTGTACATTGCCTAAGGTGACATGCTATCATACTACAAGAAATTAATTAATTGATTAGATATGTTTACTTAATTAATCAATTAAATCATAGTATATTAGTGTGTTTTGTGAAATTGATGTACAAATATTGAAATGGAAAAGGAGAAGATAGGAGACAGGATTGCAGCTCTCCACAGACTAGTGGCTCCTTTCGGCAAGGTAAATATAAATTCTTATATAAGCACATACTCATGTCTTCATCATATCCCACTCACCACTAACCACAATATATATGTAAATAAATGTATATATATTGGTGGAGGGTTATAATTTATAAAGTAGTGTACATATTTTATAATATTGGCCATGTTTTGTAGTATAACAGTTATTATTCTTTTTGGTAATGGGCAGACAGATGCAGCATCTGTACTAACTGAAGCTCTTGGCTACATTCAGTTTCTTCATCATCAAATCCAGGTTAAAACTGATAGAAATCCATGGGGAGTGGCCCATGGGATTTATATACTAGTTTCAGTTTTCTCTTGACACCGATGTGGGACAGTTATATGTTATTTTTTTAGTTTCAATTGCCAACAAAAACACACTCACACACATATTAACATTGAATATAATGTCAACTAAACTAGTTTTTATTGTTTACATTCAGACATTGAGCATGTCTTGTATAAAGCCATCCCAGAGCAATCACCTACAATGCTTTCAACGGGTAAGAAAAAATGTATATACATGTCACACACACACACACACACTATACTGGGAAGGATCAAAGAGAATGATAAATATTCGTAAGAATTGAGAATGACACACGAATTACGGATGCATGATGCGTATACAAGGAAAGTCCATGCGCATAAGAAATTCGCGAATAAGTATATGGGTTTTTAATACCATAATTGGTGAATTATTCGCAAAATTTCTTGTTCAAGGAATCTAACTTGCTTATGCATTCGCTTTATTCGTATTTGTGAGTCATTCTCATTTCTCACAATAAGCCGAATTTTCACTATAGTTCAAATAATAATCTTCTTATCATGAGAATTATGAGTACTCTATAAAATTACTACTACTAGTTATTGTATTATGATAATAATAATAATGTGCATCCGTGTAAGAAATCTAGTGTTACTAAAAAACATGCATGTGTGTTTAGATTTTTAATATGAATGCACATTAATTTATAGTAGTCAAGAAAGTTATAGGTCGAATACTACTCAAAATAAAAGAAAAGTTTCCATTTGAACCATTTCTAACATGGATGGAAACTACTCCCCCCGTCCCCGATTAGGAGTCACATTTTGACCGGACACGGGTTTTAAGAAATGTAAAGAAAAGTTGTTGAAAAAGTTAGTGGAATGTGGGATCCATTTTTTTATATTGGTTTTATAATAAAATGTGAGTGAATTGAGTTAGTGGAATGTGACACCTACTTACTATTTATGGTAAAAAGGAGTGTGGCTCTTAATTGGGGACGAACCAAATTGGAAAAGTGTGACTCTTAATCGGGGACGAAGGGAGTATATTTGTTCCTTAAGTAGTCATAAAAATTAAATTTTTGCGTTATTGTATGTTATGATGGAGTATCTTTCTTATATTGTAACTATCTCCACCTCATGTAATTAATAAGCTTTCATATGTTTCTATAATTGATTTCGTAAAACCTAAGTATTTATCAAAATGAATGCCGAAAAGCTTAATTTTCTTTTTTAGGTAGTAATTTATATTTAGATACAATAGCATTATAAATTAGTGGAAAATTAATTTTGGACAGTTTTCGAAGGGGAAAGAGTGTTGGGACGCAAAGCAAGTTGATCTACAAAGTAGAGGGCTTAGTCTTGTGCCCATTTCTGTTGCCGCCTACGTGTCTTCATCTAGTAGTGTTGGACTTGATTGATGACATCCCGATGGTGATAACGATGATGACGATTGCGACAACCGTGTTGATGAATAATTATAGAAATTCATTAAGTTGCACAAAGATAATTAGTTGCTTGCCGCAAAAATAATCCTGCTTTATGGAATGCATATCTCCTACATGGATTTTCTTGTTTTTGTTGGTAGTGTTACATAACATATTCCATTATTTACTTTCTTGTTGGAATTGACTAGATTGTGCAATCAATTGGATTACACTGGTTCAAACTTGATTTAACGTATAATTTATGCAGATGCATATGCCTTTCAAGTATGATTCACATTCTGCTAACTTTTTTCACCATTTTTCATTCATAATTCTCAAAATTCGCGTTGAATCAAAGCGGGACACACGGAAGAAAATAATCACAGGATGTTGCATTGTGTAGTAGGTTGTTGTTCCCAATGGGTGATGGGGTAAATCGGAATCCTCTCACAAAGTGGGCATATGAAGGGTGTATGATGAATATGTTCAATAGGCTTTTGCTCTGCCTTTTTCTCTTCGGGCTTCTTCGGTTCGGGCTTTTTCTCCTGCGGTTTTGGAGGAGGCCCGATACTCACCACTTCTGCAAATTTTCCAACTTTCCTTGTTTTCACTATTATCTCATATGGATCTGCATCACCTGTCACACTTATTGTTCCCTTTGCGCCATCCACTTCCACTTTATCAACCCCTAAACCACATTCATTTACAAGGGAATATTTATTTATTCACACATCACAATTCAATTAGATTATTCTCATCATCTTATAACTCACATCTAATTTTTCAAATGCAATTTACTCATTCATTATGTGTGATTTGCATGCTATTGTGCAGGAACATGGATTTCAAAATCCAATTAAATTATTCTCATCATCTTATAACTCACATCTAATTTTTCAAATGCAATTTACTCATTCATTATGTGTGATTTGCATGCTATTGCGCAAGGAAATGGATTTTTTCGGTGATCAAAGATAGTGGTAGTAGAACTCCATGAACACAAAAATAAATTGAAATGAATTAGTACTAGTTAATAACAGGAAGTACCTGGTAAACCTGATACAGCTTTGAAGATGTTGGTCTTGCATTTGTTGCATGATATGTTGACCTTCAACACAGTCTTTTGGACCATTGCAACAACTTTTTCTATGTATTAATTTTTGATATAGTGGTAATTAAACTCTTTCATTGCCATGAATTCATCATGGATAATAATGAGATGGATCTTCTCGGATTATTCGCCCTTTTTGTTATTTGGTCTTGAATCACTTGATTCCAAGGACAAATAACTTTGTTTATATCAAATGCCATTGGTTTTCCAACCTTTGATTTGGCATTTTGTATATTGATTATTTATCTTGAATTAAATTTTGCTTGTGTTAGTGAGGTTTTAGTTACATACAATACCAAATGTCGTTAAAATCAAAGCATGTATTAGTTTTTGGTAGTGAGGTTTTTTCAAGTCTGTTTTTCTTTCTTTACAATTTGGGGCTATATCCATGGAGTTATAGTACTTCTTAGATATCAAAGTGAGGGTATTGATAAGATAATACTCATTTCGTCTCACATTGATTTGACACATTTTCTGAGAAATGTGGCTCTTTTTCATGGAAAAAAAAGTTCAGTTAACATAATAAAGGAGTGGAGAACGCAATTGTGTGCAATGAATAAATTTTGTTAGTTTTTTTGTTATTTATTGAATTTCCAATTTAGGCAGTGGTCTATTTTTGAAAAAAAAATTCCAAATAACGTAAAATTACCCATTGAAATTGGAGCGGAGATAAAAGATCGGTCCCCCCGTGACCCATGGGCCATAAATTTTTAATCAGCCCATTTTTCAAGCTACAAAATATAAGTGATTCTTTTCACATAAATCACATGTTAATCACTAATTGACAATCCAAAATAATACTAATAATCAATTATTACGATGGAATCTACTACATACATCTGAACCAAATGGGACCTGATCTGACAACGTTTGAAAATCTGTTTTATAAGTACTCCGTCAATAACAATGTGTTGCACCTTCCTATATAATATTGTCAACATGTTCAACCAATACGTAATTAGAGTTGAATCAATTTACAATTTGCTTTTTGTTAATTTCCTAATTTTGGGGTCCAAAGAAGAAGTATTCAAACGCGTTTTGCCTATTGATAAGGACTTAACAATAGCATGATACGTTCTCAACGGTTATTAAGTACTACTACTAGACACCATTTATCGAGCACGGAAGCGCTCGCTGAATTACCATAGCTAGCACATTTAGCGAGCAATTTGGTGCTCGCTAATTCACTACTTGCCAAATCTCGTGAACACATGCACATCCGGCATCCCTACTCAACGGTGAGCACTGGAGAAATGCTCGTATAATTCTTCAGACTTTGCAATCTTAAAGTTGTGACAGAATTCGCGAGATATTCTATGTCATTACGTCTATAGTTTTCCTATAAGGATTCATACTTCAAAAATATGCCAAAGACGTTTAGCATTCTGTTATTATATGATAAACTTGGTAGTATTTCTTATCTCCATTAGTTTGCTTTTATAATTGGTACGTATTTGCTGTCTTTTCTCGTTAACAGTCATGTCTAAATATAATAGCAGTATAGTACAGTAGTATAAAAATAGTGTACAAATTGATTTTATTAGAATTGAACTAAATTATATTTAGTATTAAAAGTTGACTAAATCTTATCAAAATTATGTAAAATTACTTTTTAATTTCTTATGTAAAAAATATTGACTAGAAATGAAGCTTAGAAAACGATTCAAATATTATACAATATATCATATAACTGTAATGGACAAATTTACTAAATATGATCAAGTGAAACACAATATCATTAACAGTATTGTTAAATGTAAACCACATTTCAAATACTGGCCAATAAAATTGCTCAATAGATACAAATCGGATTCCTAACAAAAACATAAATATAAAATACAAATCAGGTATTCTGCAAGCTAGGGGATTGGGGGCTGCTGATCTAAAAAATCAAAAAAATGAAAGATGATTTATGGGATTATACCCTAAATTTATAATCTGAACACCATTAATGCATAGAAATAAACCCAATTCTGTCCATACCTAATACACTGAAATTGAGATATCATGTATATGACTCTTAAAAATTGAGATATACTCTCTCCGTCCAAAAAAAATAGATCACTTTTGTCATTTTGGGACGTTCACAAAAAATAGATCACTTTCTAAAAATGGAAAGTTTATCTCTCATACTTTTCCCACTTTTTCTTCCTTCTCTCATACCTTACTCACTTTTTTTCTCTATCTCTCTTACTTTACCTACCTTTGCTCCTCCTCTTAATTACTTTATCAATTCTACATTAAACCCCATGCCGAACAACAATAAATTTATTGTTGGTGGACGGAGGGAGTATACATGATTCATGATTTTGATCAAATTCGGCAACTGTTCCATCATGGATTGATATCTAGTTTTGGTAACCATAAAAAAGGACAAAATTGAGTGCGATAAACAAAATTGCTAAATGGACTAATTTTTGATGCATATCACGAGCTAGTGGCTATAATTAATTCATTTTCTACAAGATATATAAACAATAGTATAATTAGGTAAATGGCCCGCCGAATCGATAATCATTGCAGTTTTGTATAGGTTACGAAGATTCCTCGGATAAATACTTTGTCCCGATATTATTATTATTATTATTATTATTATTATTATTATTATTATTATTATTATTATTATTATTATTATTATTATTATTATAATCATGATTTATTGTATTGAACAAATAAAATACTACATCTTCCGTTTTATAGTAGTAGAGTCATTTTATTTCTGCACTTATTTTAGAAAAAATATATAAATAATTAAAGTGAATAAAGTGTAAAGTAAAAGAGAATAACGTAAAGAATAACATGTGCAGTACATTATCTTTTTTTACTTTATTTTTTTTTAATTTTAATTATTTATTATTTATTATTATCATTTCAAAATAAATTATTTTAATTATTTATTATTATAATTTCAAAATAAGTACAGATGGAATGAGAGTATGAAAAGGAGGAAGTACGAAGCTTCTACAAACACCGGCCATGAGTTCTCTATACACAAAATCAAGAAAACGTTGAGCACGATTTTTTAAATTAAGTCAAACAAAGTGTCTACTCGTTTTAGATTGATGTGATAAAGCTCACATGGTACAACTTAAAATCAATTATCGTGGATGGTTGGATTTTTTCTAGAGTAACTATCAAAATGGTACCTAATCTTTCACTTTCGCACGAAAATAATATCTGATCTTTATTTTATATTTCCTCCGTTCCACTTAAAATGCAACATTTGAAAATCGGCACGGGATTTTATGTAGTGTTGTTTTGTGAGTTAATGAAGAGAGAGTAAAGTAAGAGAGATGAAAAAGTAGAGATAGAGTTGTTTCCATTTAAGGAAACGTTTCATTTTTAATGGGACAACCAAAAAAGGAAAACGTTGCATTTTTAATTGGACAGAGGGAGTATCATTTTTGGTACCATGTGACAAAAATAACTCTAGCCATCAAACATGTGATTTTTTTTAATGGAGGATATTTTTGAAATTTCAATTAAATAGTACCAAATATGTAATTATTTTTTCTTCTTTCCTTATTTCTCTTTTTCTTCTTTAGTTTCTTCTTCTTTCCTTTTTCTTCATTTTTTTAGTATTTCATCTTCCTTTCTTTTTTCTTTTTTCTTTTTTTTTCCCGTAAGTTTATGTTTTTTCTTCCTTCTTTTTTCTATTCTCTTCTTTTTCTTCTTTCTTTTTAGTGTTTTATACAACATCTAATTGCATTCATCATATAAAAAAAAAATACCTAAATAAATAAATTATTTAAAGTAATTAAATCAATTGAATATTTTTAATTAAATTATTTTATACTCATTTTAAGGTTGAAACACCTGACTAAAAATATATAAAATTTTATATGATTATGAATACAATTCAACATTTAAATTTTTATGAAGGCTATATTGATTAGTTACTAATTTAATATAAAATAATAATAATAATAATAATAATAATAATAATAATAATAATAATAATTAATATTATTATTATTACATAATATTTTGTGCTTCATAATTTATATAATTATACTATAATTATTTATTAATTACTATTAGTTTTTAGTATTATAACAATAATATCATTATAATAATTAAAAATAATTATGACTATAATCATATTTAAGTATATTTGAATGATATTAAAAATGAATTAATTATTAATTTATAACATCAAATAATAATATTAATATTGATTAATAATAATAGTATAAAGAGTGAGGAGAATGAGGAAAAATATTATAATATCATTTTTGGTACTAATTTTATGTATGTCTAAAATACCCTCTATGACATAAATGAGAAATATAGTTGTTTAAAGGGCATTTTGGGAATAAAATTGCATCAGGTACCAAAAATGTGATTTATAGGTACCAAAAACGATATAAAATAAAGATCAGGTACCATTTACGTGCGAAAGTGAAAGATCAGGTACCATTTATGTAGTTCACTCTTTTTTCTAATCGGATTCGACTAGCCCGTCAATTAACTTGAACAAATTTGAAGCTTATATATATTGTTCGATCACTATTTTACACTCCTCTGTCCCCTAATAAATATCACACTTTCCTTTTTAGTTTGTCTCATAAAAGATGTTATATTTTTATTTTTAGAAAAAGTTCTCTCTTACATTAATATAAAAATTATATTTTCTCTCCCTATTTAACACATAAAACAAAACCTTCTAAAATTCTGTATCATCCATATTTTAATCTATGCGTGGTTCACCTACAATCGAACCATAGCTAGGTCCGGAATTCCCCGAATGGCCATCTCATACGCACTGAATGGTCAAAAAATCTTTCAGATATCAAGATTTTGTCTATAGATAATGATCGATCTAGATAATTTTATAATGAAATATGGAACTAACTGATCGAAAAATTTATAAGCAATTGTGAGAAGTGGAGTAACACATTAGACTTATATAACAGTATATAGTAATTTTATTCTCTTGTTACAACAACGTGAGATATTCCCTTCATCCAAAAAAGTTTGTACTATGTTTTCATTGTTATTTGTCCTATTAAGTTTGTCATATTTCATATTTATCATTTTAGGTAGTAGACTTCACATTTCACTAACTCATTCTCACTAAAATTAATATTCCATACAAAGTAGGATCCACATTTCACTACTTTTGTAATGCACTTTCAATTACATTTCTTCAAGTCCGTGCTAGATCAAAATTTGATAAACTCTATGGGATAGATGAGGTATTTTTTACTCCGTATTTTGTTTCCAACATGTTGCATACACTACTATACTACCTTTATCCACCATTTAAAGAATTATTTTGCCAAATTTGGGTTGTTCATAATTTATAGAACTATTTACTTTATATCACTTTTAGTATGCGGACCCCAAGTTACACCACCTTTTTACACTCACAATCCAAAATAAAGCTAATACTCCCTCCGTCCCACTTAAGATGACACATTTTCCTTTTTAGTTTGTCCCAACTACGATGACACATTTCCTATTTTGAAAACCCTCTCTCTCCAATTAATACACTCAACCACTTTTTCTCACTTTTATTAAAATATTCATCTTTCTTTATCTCTCTACTTTAATACTTACATCTACTGGCGGAGCCACGGTGGGCCCAGGGGGGGCCCTTGCCCCCCAGCCATTTCAGTTATACATATATATGCAATATGTACGCCAAAATTACAAATCATGAAGTAGTGCAGTTGGCTTTTATTCCTGTCATTAATAGAATTGGGCTGGGTTCGATTCTCTCTTCTAGCAATATGATTTTGAGTATTTTTTATGCTTCTTTTGGACTTAAATTTCTCTACCAATTTTATATAATCTTATAAATTTATTTTATGCTGTAAACACTTTTTCATGTTAATTTTATCTGTACTTCCTCCGTCTCTCTGTAGTAGAGGTATTACTTTTCGGCATGAGATTTAAAAAAAATTGTTTTAAATGAGTTAAGTAAAAGGAGAATATAGTAGAAAAGAAAAAAAGATTGAGAGATGAAGAGAGAGTAAAGTACTTTTTGCCAAAAAAAGAAATGACTCAGCTACAGTGGGACAACCCAAAAAGGAATACGACTCAGCTACACAGAGACGTATGGAGTATAAACTTATTAGCTATTAATTTTGTATAAATAATTTTACTTACAATTATAAAAAAAATATAGAATAGAAGAAAGTAATTCTTTAATTTTGAAAATATATAAGTACTAATACTGCTATATATTATTGGTAAAACTAGTTTCAATAGTACAATGATCTTTATTATAAAAATATTATTTTTTAACTCTTTTCGATGGTCGATGTTGTTACCGTATCTCTAAATTTTCTATTATTCATCCTTTAATTATTTATCTCATTATCCAGTGGCGGACGCAGAAATGAATGTGAGTAGTGGCTAAATTTTCAAAATTTACCTTAAAAATAAATTTGTATGTAGTTTGGATTATTAATAGGGGCTTTTATATAATAATATGCACAAAATATGAATAAATTTTAGAACTTTATAGTAGAAAAAAGTTAAAAATTTGAATTTATTAGGGGCTAAAGCTCCTCCCCCATTGTATGTAGGTCCGCCGGTGTCATTATCTATCTCTAGCGCGCAACACTCTATTACTTATGTCAGAGCTATTTCCGCGTCGTTGACAAGAAAATACTACACAAATTTTAATATAGTAATTTGGGGCCCCCAGGATTAAAATCCTGGCTCCGCCACTGCTTACATCCACCTTTTCTCTCTCCAATTAAACACTTTAACCAATAACTCCTAAAACCCTGTGCCGGCTAAGCAATGTGTCATCTTAGCCGGGACGGAGGGAGTACTTTATATAGGTCACACATTCCACTCACTTTCTCCATTTACTACTTTGCTTCACAAAATCAAATACTCCATTCGTTCCTTGTTAATAGAGA